>NW_026542816.1:0-157487 GCF_028750875.1 Macrosteles quadrilineatus
GTACACACTTGTACAACCTTGTACACACTTGTACAACCTTGTACACACTTGTACACCTTTGTACACACTTGTACAACTTGTACACACTTGTACAACCTTGTACACACTTTTTTCAACCTTGTACACACTTATACAACCTTGTACACACTTGTACAACCTTGTACACACTTGTACAACTTTGTACACACTTGTACAACCTTGTACACACTTGTACAACCTTGTAAAAACTTGTACAACCTTGTACACACTTGTACACCCTTGTACACACTTGTACAAGCTTGTACACACTTGTACAACCTTGTACACACTTGTTCACCCTTGTACACACTTGTACAACCTTTTACAAACTTGTACACACTTGTACAAAATTGTACATTCTTGTACATACTTGTACATCCTTGTACACATTTGTACAACCTTGTACAAACCTGTACACCCTTGTACACACTTGTACAAGCTTTTACACACTTGTACACCCTTGTACAAACTTGTGCACCCTTGTACACTTTTGTACACCCTTGTACACAATTGTACAACGTTGTACAAACTTAAACACACTTGTACAAACATGTACACACTTGAACAACCATGTACACACTTGTACAACCTTGAACACACTTGTACAAGCTTGTACACACTTGTACAAACTTGAACACACTTGTACAACCTTGTACACACTTGTACAACCTTGTACACAATTGTAAAACCTTGTACACACTTGTACAACCTTGTACAAACCTGTACACCCTTGTACACACTTGTACAAGCTTGTACACAATTGTACACTCTTGTACACACTTGTGCAACCTTGTACACACTTGTACAACCTTGTACACACTTGTACAACCTTGTACAAACCTGTACACCCTTGTACACACTTGTACAAGATTGTACACGATTGTACACCCTTGTACACACTTGTGCACCCTTGTACACACTTGTACACCCTTGTACACACTTGTACACCCTTGTACAAACTTGTGCACCCTTGTACACTTTTGTACACCCTTGTATACATTTGTACAACCTTGTACAACCTTGTACACACTTGTACAACCTTGTACACACTTGTACAACCTTGTACAACACTTGTACAACCTTGTACACACTTGTACACCTTTGTACACACTTGTACAACCTTGTACACACTTGTACAACCTTGTACACACTTTTTCAACCTTGTACACACTTATACAACCTTGTACACACTTGTACAACCTTGTACACACTTGTACAACTTTGTACACACTTGTACAACCTTGTACACACTTGTACAACCTTGTAAAAAATTGTACAACCTTGTAACACACTTGTACACCCTTGTACACACTTGTACAAGCTTGTACACACTTGTACAACCTTGTACACACTTGTTCACCCTTGTACACACTTGTACAACCTTTTACAAACTTGTACACACTTGTACAAAATTGTACATTCTTGTACATACTTGTACATCCTTGTACACATTTGTACAACCTTGTACAAACCTGTACACCCTTGTACACACTTGTACAAGCTTGTACACACTTGTACACCCTTGTACAAACTTGTGCACCCTTGTACACTTTTGTACACCCTTGTACACAATTGTACAACGTTGTACAAACTTAAACACACTTGTACAAACATGTACACACTTGAACAACCATGTACACACTTGTACAACCTTGTACACACTTGTACAAGCTTGTACACACTTGTACAAACTTGTACACACTTGTACAAACTTGTACACACTTGTACAACCTTGTACACACTTGTACAACCTTGTACACAATTGTAAAACCTTGTACACACTTGTACAACCTTGTACAAACCTGTACACCCTTGTACACACTTGTACAAGCTTGTACACGATTGTACACTCTTGTACACACTTGTGCAACCTTGTACACACTTGTACAACCTTGTAAACACTTGTACAACCTTGTACAAACCTGTACACCCTTGTACACACTTGTACACCCTTGTACAAACTTGTGCACCCTTGTACACTTTTGTACACCCTTGTACACATTTGTACAACCTTGTACAAACTTGTACACACTTGTACAAACTTGTACACACTTGTACAACCTTGTACACACTTGTACAACCTTGTACACACTTGTACAACCTTGTACACACTTGTACAACCTTGTACACAATTGTAAAACATTGTACACACTTGTACAACCTTGTACAAACTTGTACACACTTGTATAAACTTTTACATCCTTGTACACATTTGTACACCCTTGTACACACTTGTACAACCTTGTACAAACCTGTAAACCCTTGTACAAACTTGTACAAGCATGTACACGATTGTACAAGCTTGTACACGATTGTACACCCTTGTACACACTTGTGCACCCTTGTACACACTTGTACAACCTTGTACACACTTGTACAACCTTGTACACACTTGTACAACCTTGTACACACTTGTACAACCTTGTACACACTTGTACAACCTTGTACAACCTTGTACAAACTTGTACACACTTGTACAAACTTTTACATCCTTGTACACATTTGTACACCCTTGTACACACTTGTACAAACTTGTACATTCTTGTACATACTTGTACACCCTTGTACACACTTGTACAAACTTGTACATTCTTGTACATACTTGTACACCCTTGTACACACTTGTACAACCTTGTACAAACCTGTAAACCCTTGTACAAGCTTGTACACACTTGTACAAGCTTGTACACACTTGTACACATTTGTACAACCTTGTACAAACTTGTACACACTTGAACTAACTTGTACACACTTGTACAACCTTGTACACACTTGTACAACCTTGTACACACTTGTACAACCTTGTACACGCTTGTACAACCTTGTACACACTTGTACAACCTTTTACACAATTGTAAAACCTTGTACACACTTGTACATTCTTGTACAAACTTGTACTTACTTGTACAACCTTGTACAAACTTGTACACACTTGTACAAACTTTTACATCCTTGTACACATTTGTACACCCTTGTACACACTTGTACAACCTTGTACAAACCTGTACACCCTTGTACACACTTGTACAAGCTTGTACACGATTGTACACCCTTGTACACACTTGTGCACCCTTGTATACATTTGTACAACCTTGTACAAACTTGTACACAATTGTACAAACTTGTACACACTTGTACAAACTTGTACACCCTTGTACACACTTGTACAACCTTGTACACACTTGTACAAACTTGTACACCCTTGTACACACTTGTACAACCTTGTACACACTTGTACAACCTTGTACACACTTGTACAACCTTGTACACACTTGTACAACCTTGTACACACTTGTACAAACTTGTACACACTTGTACAACCTTGTACACACTTGTACAACCTTGTACACACTTGTACAACCTTGTACACACTTGTACAACCTTGTACACAATTGTAAAACATTGTACACACTTGTACAACCTTGTACACACTTGTACAACCTTGTACACAATTGTAAAACATTGTACACACTTGTACAACCTTGTACAAACTTGTACACACTTGTATAAACTTTTACATCCTTGTACACATTTGTACACCCTTGTACACACTTGTATAACCTTGTACAAACCTGTAAACCCTTGTACAAACTTGTACAAGCATGTACACGATTGTACAAGCTTGTACACGATTGTACACCCTTGTACACACTTGTGCACCCTTGTACACACTTGTACAACCTTGTACACACTTGTACAACCTTGTACACACTTGTACAACCTTGTACACACTTGTACAACCTTGTACACACTTGTACAACCTTGTACAACCTTGTACAAACTTGTACACACTTGTACAAACTTTTACATCCTTGTACACATTTGTACACCCTTGTACACACTTGTACAAACTTGTACATTCTTGTACATACTTGTACACCCTTGTACACACTTGTACAAACTTGTACATTCTTGTACATACTTGTACACCCTTGTACACACTTGTACAACCTTGTACAAACCTGTAAACCCTTGTACAAGCTTGTACACACTTGTACAAGCTTGTACACACTTGTACAACCTTGTACACACTTGTACAACCTTGTACACACTTTTTCAACCTTGTACACACTTATACAACCTTGTACACACTTGTACAACCTTGTACACACTTGTACAACTTTGTACACACTTGTACAACCTTGTACACACTTGTACAACCTTGTAAAAACTTGTACAACCTTGTACACACTTGTACACCCTTGTACACACTTGTACAAGCTTGTACACACTTGTACAACCTTGTACACACTTGTTCACCCTTGTACACACTTGTACAACCTTTTACAAACTTGTACACACTTGTACAAAATTGTACATTCTTGTACATACTTGTACATCCTTGTACACATTTGTACAACCTTGTACAAACCTGTACACCCTTGTACACACTTGTACAAGCTTTTACACACTTGTACACCCTTGTACAAACTTGTGCACCCTTGTACACTTTTGTACACCCTTGTACACAATTGTACAACGTTGTACAAACTTAAACACACTTGTACAAACATGTACACACTTGAACAACCATGTACACACTTGTACAACCTTGAACACACTTGTACAAGCTTGTACACACTTGTACAAACTTGAACACACTTGTACAACCTTGTACACACTTGTACAACCTTGTACACAATTGTAAAACCTTGTACACACTTGTACAACCTTGTACAAACCTGTACACCCTTGTACACACTTGTACAAGCTTGTACACAATTGTACACTCTTGTACACACTTGTGCAACCTTGTACACACTTGTACAACCTTGTACACACTTGTACAACCTTGTACAAACCTGTACACCCTTGTACACACTTGTACAAGATTGTACACGATTGTACACCCTTGTACACACTTGTGCACCCTTGTACACACTTGTACACCCTTGTACACACTTGTACACCCTTGTACAAACTTGTGCACCCTTGTACACTTTTGTACACCCTTGTATACATTTGTACAACCTTGTACAACCTTGTACACACTTGTACAACCTTGTACACACTTGTACAACCTTGTACACACTTGTACAACCTTGTACACACTTGTACACCTTTGTACACACTTGTACAACCTTGTACACACTTGTACAACCTTGTACACACTTTTTCAACCTTGTACACACTTATACAACCTTGTACACACTTGTACAACCTTGTACACACTTGTACAACTTTGTACACACTTGTACAACCTTGTACACACTTGTACAACCTTGTAAAAAATTGTACAACCTTGTACACACTTGTACACCCTTGTACACACTTGTACAAGCTTGTACACACTTGTACAACCTTGTACACACTTGTTCACCCTTGTACACACTTGTACAACCTTTTACAAACTTGTACACACTTGTACAAAATTGTACATTCTTGTACATACTTGTACATCCTTGTACACATTTGTACAACCTTGTACAAACCTGTACACCCTTGTACACACTTGTACAAGCTTGTACACACTTGTACACCCTTGTACAAACTTGTGCACCCTTGTACACTTTTGTACACCCTTGTACACAATTGTACAACGTTGTACAAACTTAAACACACTTGTACAAACATGTACACACTTGAACAACCATGTACACACTTGTACAACCTTGTACACACTTGTACAAGCTTGTACACACTTGTACAAACTTGTACACACTTGTACAAACTTGTACACACTTGTACAACCTTGTACACACTTGTACAACCTTGTACACAATTGTAAAACCTTGTACACACTTGTACAACCTTGTACAAACCTGTACACCCTTGTACACACTTGTACAAGCTTGTACACGATTGTACACTCTTGTACACACTTGTGCAACCTTGTACACACTTGTACAACCTTGTAAACACTTGTACAACCTTGTACAAACCTGTACACCCTTGTACACACTTGTACACCCTTGTACAAACTTGTGCACCCTTGTACACTTTTGTACACCCTTGTACACATTTGTACAACCTTGTACAAACTTGTACACACTTGTACAAACTTGTACACACTTGTACAACCTTGTACACACTTGTACAACCTTGTACACACTTGTACAACCTTGTACACACTTGTACAACCTTGTACACAATTGTAAAACATTGTACACACTTGTACAACCTTGTACAAACTTGTACACACTTGTATAAACTTTTACATCCTTGTACACATTTGTACACCCTTGTACACACTTGTACAACCTTGTACAAACCTGTAAACCCTTGTACAAACTTGTACAAGCATGTACACGATTGTACAAGCTTGTACACGATTGTACACCCTTGTACACACTTGTGCACCCTTGTACACACTTGTACAACCTTGTACACACTTGTACAACCTTGTACACACTTGTACAACCTTGTACACACTTGTACAACCTTGTACACACTTGTACAACCTTGTACAACCTTGTACAAACTTGTACACACTTGTACAAACTTTTACATCCTTGTACACATTTGTACACCCTTGTACACACTTGTACAAACTTGTACATTCTTGTACATACTTGTACACCCTTGTACACACTTGTACAAACTTGTACATTCTTGTACATACTTGTACACCCTTGTACACACTTGTACAACCTTGTACAAACCTGTAAACCCTTGTACAAGCTTGTACACACTTGTACAAGCTTGTACACACTTGTACACATTTGTACAACCTTGTACAAACTTGTACACACTTGAACTAACTTGTACACACTTGTACAACCTTGTACACACTTGTACAACCTTGTACACACTTGTACAACCTTGTACACGCTTGTACAACCTTGTACACACTTGTACAACCTTTTACACAATTGTAAAACCTTGTACACACTTGTACATTCTTGTACAAACTTGTACTTACTTGTACAACCTTGTACAAACTTGTACACACTTGTACAAACTTTTACATCCTTGTACACATTTGTACACCCTTGTACACACTTGTACAACCTTGTACAAACCTGTACACCCTTGTACACACTTGTACAAGCTTGTACACGATTGTACACCCTTGTACACACTTGTGCACCCTTGTATACATTTGTACAACCTTGTACAAACTTGTACACAATTGTACAAACTTGTACACACTTGTACAAACTTGTACACCCTTGTACACACTTGTACAACCTTGTACACACTTGTACAAACTTGTACACCCTTGTACACACTTGTACAACCTTGTACACACTTGTACAACCTTGTACACACTTGTACAACCTTGTACACACTTGTACAACCTTGTACACACTTGTACAAACTTGTACACACTTGTACAACCTTGTACACACTTGTACAACCTTGTACACACTTGTACAACCTTGTACACACTTGTACAACCTTGTACACAATTGTAAAACATTGTACACACTTGTACAACCTTGTACACACTTGTACAACCTTGTACACAATTGTAAAACATTGTACACACTTGTACAACCTTGTACAAACTTGTACACACTTGTATAAACTTTTACATCCTTGTACACATTTGTACACCCTTGTACACACTTGTATAACCTTGTACAAACCTGTAAACCCTTGTACAAACTTGTACAAGCATGTACACGATTGTACAAGCTTGTACACGATTGTACACCCTTGTACACACTTGTGCACCCTTGTACACACTTGTACAACCTTGTACACACTTGTACAACCTTGTACACACTTGTACAACCTTGTACACACTTGTACAACCTTGTACACACTTGTACAACCTTGTACAACCTTGTACAAACTTGTACACACTTGTACAAACTTTTACATCCTTGTACACATTTGTACACCCTTGTACACACTTGTACAAACTTGTACATTCTTGTACATACTTGTACACCCTTGTACACACTTGTACAAACTTGTACATTCTTGTACATACTTGTACACCCTTGTACACACTTGTACAACCTTGTACAAACCTGTAAACCCTTGTACAAGCTTGTACACACTTGTACAAGCTTGTACACACTTGTACACCCTTGTACAAACTTGTGCACCCTTGTACACTTTTGTACACCCTTGTACACATTTGTACAACCTTGTACAAACTTGTACACACTTGAACTAACTTGTACACACTTGTACAACCTTGTACACACTTGTACAACCTTGTACACACTTGTACAACCTTGTACACGCTTGTACAACCTTGTACACACTTGTACAACCTTTTACACAATTGTAAAACCTTGTACACACTTGTACATTCTTGTACAAACTTGTACTTACTTGTACAACCTTGTACAAACTTGTACACACTTGTACAAACTTTTACATCCTTGTACACATTTGTACACCCTTGTACACACTTGTACAACCTTGTACAAACCTGTACACCCTTGTACACACTTGTACAAGCTTGTACACGATTGTACACCCTTGTACACACTTGTGCACCCTTGTATACATTTGTACAACCTTGTACAAACTTGTACACAATTGTACAAACTTGTACACACTTGTACAAACTTGTACACCCTTGTACACACTTGTACAACCTTGTACACACTTGTACAAACTTGTACACCCTTGTACACACTTGTACAACCTTGTACACACTTGTACAACCTTGTACACACTTGTACAACCTTGTACACACTTGTACAACCTTGTACACACTTGTACAACCTTGTACACACTTGTACAACCTTGTACACACTTGTACAACCTTGTACACAATTGTACAACCTTGTACAACCTTGTACACACTTGTACAACCTTGTACACACTTGTACAACCTTGTAAAAACTTGTACAACCTTGTACACACTTGTACACCCTTGTACACACTTGTACAAGCTTGTACACACTTGTACAACCTTGTACACACTTGTTCACCCTTGTACACACTTGTACAACCTTTTACAAACTTGTACACACTTGTACAAAATTGTACATTCTTGTACATACTTGTACATCCTTGTACACATTTGTACAACCTAGTACAAACCTGTACACCATTGTACACACTTGTACAAGCTTGTACACACTTGTACACCCTTGTACAAACTTGTGCACCCTTGTACACTTTTGTACACCCTTGTACACATTTGTACAACCTTGTACAAACTTAAACACACTTGTACAAACATGTACACACTTGAACAACCATGTACACACTTGTACAACCTTGTACACACTTGTACAACCTTGTACACACTTGTACACCTTTGTACACACTTTTTCAACCTTGTACACACTTGTACAACCTTGTACACACTTGTACAACCTTGTACACACTTGTACAACCTTGTACACACTTGTACACACTTGTACAAACTTGTACATTCTTGTACATACTTGTACTCCCTTGTAAACACTTGTACAACCTTGTACAAACCTGTACACCCTTGTACACACTTGTACAAGCTTGTACACACTTCTACAAGCTTGTACACACTTGTACACCCTTGTACAAACTTGTGCACCCTTGTACACTTTTGTACACCCTTGTATACATTTGTACAACCTTGTACAAACTTGTACACACTTGTACAAACTTGTACACACTTGTACAAACTTGTACACCCTTGTACACACTTGTACAACCTTATACACACTTGTACAACCTTGTACACACTTGTACAACCTTGTACACAATTGTACAACCTTGTACAACCTTGTACACACTTGTACAACCTTGTACACACTTGTACAACCTTGTACACACTTGTACAACCTTGTACACACTTGTACACCTTTGTACACACTTGTACAACCTTGTACACACTTGTACAAACTTGTACACACTTGTACAACCTTGTACACACTTGTACAACCTTGTACACACTTGTACAACCTTGTACACACTTGTACAACCTTGTACACAATTGTAAAACATTGTACACACTTGTACAACCTTGTACAAACTTGTACACACTTGTACAAACTTTTACATCCTTGTACACATTTGTACACCCTTGTACACACTTGTACAACCTTGTACAAACCTGTAAACCCTTGTACACACTTGTACAAGCTTGTACACGATTGTACAAGCTTGTACACGATTGTACACCCTTGTACACACTTGTGCACCCTTGTACACACTTGTACAACCGTGTACACACTTGTACAACCTTGTACACATTGTACAACCTTGTACACACTTGTACAACTTTGTACACACTTGTACAACCTTGTACACAATTGTACACGTTTGTACAACCTTGTACAAACTTGTACACACTTGTACAACCTTGTACAAACTTGTACACACTTGTACAACCTTGTACAAACTTGTGCACCCTTGTACACTTTTGTACACCCTTGTGTACATTTGTACAACCTTGTACAAACTTGTACACACTTGTACAAACTTGTACACACTTGTACAAACTTGTACACCCTTGTACACACTTGTACAACCTTGTACACACTTGTACAACCTTGTACACAATTGTACAACCTTGTACAACCATGTACACACTTGTACAACTTTGTACACACGTGTACAACCTTGTACACACTTGTACACCTTTGTACACACTTGTACAACCTTGTACACTATGGTACAACCTTGTACACACTTGTACAACCTTGTACACACTTGTACAACCTTTTACAAACTTGTACACACTTGTACAAACTTGTACATTCTTTTGTACACCCTTGTAAACACTTGTACAACCTTGTACAAACCTGTACACCCTTGTACACACTTGTACAAGCTTGTACACACTTGTACAAGCTTGTACACACTTGTACACCCTTGTACAAACTTGTGCACCCTTCTACACTTTTGTACACCCTTGTATACATTTGTACAACCTTGTACAAACTTGTACACACTTGTACAAACTTGTACACACTTCTTTAAACTTGTACACCCTTGTACACATTGTTCAACCTTGTACACACTTGTACAACCTTGTACACAATTGTACAACCTTGTACAACCATGTACACACTTGTACAACCTTGTACACACTTGTACAACCTTGTACACACTTGTACACCTTTGTACACACTTATACAACCTTGTACACACTTGTACAACCTTGTACACACTTGTACAACCTTGTACACACTTGTACAACCTTGTACACACTTGTACAACCTTGTAAAAACTTGTACAAGCTTGTACACGATTGTACACCCTTGTACACACTTGTGCACCCTTGTACACACTTGTACAACCTTGTACACACTTGTACAACCTTGTACACACTTGTACAACCATGTACACACTTGTACAACCTTGTACATACTTGTACAACCTTGTACACACTTGTACAACCTTGTACACACTTGTACAACCTTGTACACACTTGTACAACCTTGTACACACTTGTACAACCTTGTACACACTTGTACAACCTTGTACACACTTGTACAACCTTGTACACACTTGTACAACCTTGTACACACTTGTACAAGCTTGTACACACTTGTACAACCTTGAACAAACTTGTACTTACTTGTACAACCTTGTACAACCTTGTACACACTTGTACAAACTTTTACATCCTTGTACACATTTGTACACCCTTGTACACACTTGTACAACCTTGTACAAACCTTGTACAAACTTGTACACACTTGTACAAACTTTTACATCCTTGTACACATTTGTACACCCTTGTACACACTTGTACAACCTTGTACAAACCTGTACACCCTTGAACACACTTGTACAAGCTTGTACACGATTGTACACCCTTGTACACACTTGTGCACCCTTGTACACACTTGTACACCCTTCTACACACTTGTACAACCTTTTACAAACTTGTACATTCTTGTACATACTTGTACACCCTTGTAAACACTTGTACAAACTTGTACAAACCTGTACACCCTTGTACACACTTGTACAAGCTTGTACACACTTGTACAAGCTTGTACACACTTGTACACCCTTGTACAAACTTGTGCACCCTTGTTTACTTTTGTACACCCTTGTATACATTTGTACAACCTTGTACAAACTTGTACACAATTGTACAAACTTTTACATCCTTGTACATATTTGTACACCCTTGTACACACTTGTACAACCTTGTACAAACCTGTAAACCCTTGTACACACTTGTACAAGCTTGTACACGATTGTACAAGCTTGTACACGATTGTACACTCTTGTACACACTTGTGCACCCTTGTACACACTTGTACAACCTTGTACACACTTGTACAACCTTGTACACACTTGTACAACCTTGTACACACTTGTACAACCTTGTACACACTTGTACAACCTTGTACACACTTGTACAACCTTGTACACACTTGTACAACCTTGTACACAATTGTACACGTTTGTACAACCTTGTACAAACTTGTACACACTTGTACAACCTTGTACAAACTTGTACACACTTGTACAACCTTGTACAAACTTGTGCACCCTTGTACACTTTTGTACACCCTTGTGTACATTTGTACAACCTTGTACAAACTTGTACACACTTGTACAAACTTGTACACACTTGTACAAACTTGTACACCCTTGTACACACTTGTACAACCTTGTACACACTTGTACAACCTTGTACACAATTGTACAACCTTGTACAACCATGTACACACTTGTACAACTTTGTACACACTTGTACAACCTTGTACACACTTGTACACCTTTGTACACACTTGTACAACCTTGTACACTATGGTACAACCTTGTACACACTTGTACAACCTTGTACACACTTGTACAACCTTTTACAAACTTGTACACACTTGTACAAACTTGTACATTCTTTTGTACACCCTTGTAAACACTTGTAAAACCTTGTACAAACCTGTACACCCTTGTACACACTTGTACAAGCTTGTACACACTTGTACAAGCTTGTACACACTTGTACACCCTTGTACAAACTTGTGCACCCTTGTACACTTTTGTACACCCTTGTATACATTTGTACAACCTTGTACAAACTTGTACACACTTGTACAAACTTGTACACACATCTACAAACTTGTACACCCTTGTACACATTGTACAACCTTGTACACACTTGTACAACCTTGTACACAATTGTACAACCTTGTACAACCATGTACACACTTGTACAACCTTGTACACACTTGTACAACCTTGTACACACTTGTACACCTTTGTACACACTTGTACAACCTTGTACACTTGTACAACCTTGTACACACTTGTACAAGCTTGTACACACTTGTACAACCTTGAACAAACTTGTACTTACTTGTACAACCTTGTACAAACTTGTACACACTTGTACAAACTTTTACATCCTTGTACACATTTGTACACCCTTGTACACACTTGTACAACCTTGTACAACCTTGTACACACTTGTACAACCTTGTACACACTTGTACAACCTTGTACACACTTGTACAACCTTGTACACACTTGTACAACCTTGTACACACTTGTACAACCTTGTACACAATTGTACACGTTTGTACAACCTTGTACAAACTTGTACACACTTGTACAACCTTGTACAAACTTGTACACACTTGTACAACCTTGTACAAACTTGTGCACCCTTGTACACTTTTGTACACCCTTGTGTACATTTGTACAACCTTGTACAAACTTGTACACACTTGTACAAACTTGTACACACTTGTACAAACTTGTACACCCTTGTACACACTTGTACAACCTTGTACACACTTGTACAACCTTGTACACAATTGTACAACCTTGTACAACCATGTACACACTTGTACAACTTTGTACACACTTGTACAACCTTGTACACACTTGTACACCTTTGTACACACTTGTACAACCTTGTACACTATGGTACAACCTTGTACACACTTGTACAACCTTGTACACACTTGTACAACCTTTTACAAACTTGTACACACTTGTACAAACTTGTACATTCTTTTGTACACCCTTGTAAACACTTGTACAACCTTGTACAAACCTGTACACCCTTGTACACACTTGTACAAGCTTGTACACACTTGTACAAGCTTGTACACACTTGTACACCCTTGTACAAACTTGTGCACCCTTGTACACTTTTGTACACCCTTGTATACATTTGTACAACCTTGTACAAACTTGTACACACTTGTACAAACTTGTACACACATCTACAAACTTGTACACCCTTGTACACATTGTACAACCTTGTACACACTTGTACAACCTTGTACACAATTGTACAACCTTGTACAACCATGTACACACTTGTACAACCTTGTACACACTTGTACAACCTTGTACACACTTGTACAACTTTGTACACACTTATACAACCTTGTACACACTTGTACAACCTTGTACACACTTGTACAACCTTGTACACACTTGTACAACCTTGTACACACTTGTACAACCTTGTAAAAACTTGTACAAGCTTGTACACGATCGTACACCCTTGTACACACTTGTGCACCCTTGTACACACTTGTACAACCTTGTACACACTTGTACAACCTTGTACACACTTGTACAACCATGTACACACTTGTACAACCTTGTACACACTTGTACAACCTTGTACACACTTGTACAACCTTGTACACACTTGTACAACCTTGTACACACTTGTACAACCTTGTACACACTTGTACAACCTTGTACACACTTGTACAAGCTTGTACACACTTGTACAACCTTGTACAAACTTGTACTTACTTGTACAACCTTGTACAAACTTGTACACACTTGTACAAACTTTTACATCCTTGTACACATTTGTACACCCTTGTACACACTTGTACAACCTTGTACAAACCTTGTACAAACTTGTACACACTTGTACAAACTGTTACATCCTTGTACACATTTGTACACCCTTGTACACACTTGTACAACCTTGTACAAACCTGTACACCCTTGAACACACTTGTACAAGCTTGTACACGATTGTACACCCTTGTACACACTTGTACACCCTTCTACACACTTGTACAACCTTTTACAAACTTGTACACACTTGTACAAACTTGTACATTCTTGTACATACTTGTACACCCTTGTAAACACTTGTACAAACTTGTACAAACCTGTACACCCTTGTACACACTTGTACAAGCTTGTACACACTTGTACAAGCTTGTACACACTTGTACACCCTTGTACAAACTTGTGCACCCTTGTTTACTTTTGTACACCCTTGTATACATTTGTACAACCTTGTACAAACTTGTACACAATTGTACAAACTTGTACACACTTGTACAAACTTGTACACCCTTGTACACACTTGTACAACCTTGTACACACTTGTACAACCTTGTACAAACCTGTACACCCTTGTACACACTTGTACAAGATTGTACACGATTGTACACCCTTGTACACACTTGTGCACCCTTGTACACACTTGTACACCCTTGTACACACTTGTACAACCTTTTACAAACTTGTACACACTTGTACAAACTTTTACATTCTTGTACATACTTTTACACCCTTGTAAACACTTGTACAACCTTGTACAAACCTGTACACCCTTGTACACACTTGTACAAGCTTGTACACACTTGTACACCCTTGTACAAACTTGTGCACCCTTGTACACTTTTGTACACCCTTGTATACATTTGTACAACCTTGTACAAACTTGTACACAGTTGTACAAACTTGTACACACTTGTACAAACTTGTACACCCTTGTACAACCTTGTACACACTTGTACAACCTTGTACACAATTGTACAACCTTGTACAAGCTTGTACACACTTGTTCAACCTTGTACACACTTGTACAACCTTGTACACACTTGTACACCTTTGTACACACTTGTACAACCTTGTACACACTTGTACAACCTTGTACACACTTGTACAACCTTGTACACACTTGTACAACCTTGTACACACTTGTACACACTTGTACAAACTTGTACATTCTTGTACATACTTGTACACCCTTGTAAACACTTGTACAACCTTGTACAAACCTGTACACCCTTGTACACACTTGTACAAGCTTGTACACACTTGTACAAGCTTGCACACACTTGTACACCCTTGTACAAACTTGTGCACCCTTGTACACTTTTGTAAACCCTTGTATACATTTGTACAACCTTGTACAAACTTGTACACACTTGTACAAACTTGTACACACTTGTACAAACTTGTACACCCTTGTACTCACTTGTACAACCTTGTACACACTTGTACAACCTTGTACACACTTGTACAACCTTGTACACAATTGTACAACCTTGTACAACCTTGTACACACTTGTACAACCTTGTACACACTTGTACAACCTTGTACACACTTGTACAACCTTGTACAAAATTGTACACCTTTGTACACACTTGTACTACCTTGTACACACTTGTACAACCTTGTACACACTTGTACAACCTTGTACACACTTTTTCAACCTTGTACACACTTATACAACCTTGTACACACTTGTAAAACCTTGTACACACTTATACAACCTTGTACACACTTGTACAACCTTGTACACACTTGTACAACCTTGTACACACTTGTACAACCTTGTAAAAACTTGTACAACCTTGTACACACTTGTACACCCTTGTACACACTTGTACAAGCTTGTACACACTTGTACACCCTTGTACACACTTGTACAAGCTTGTACACACTTGTACACCCTTGTACACACTTGTACAAGCTTGTACACACTTGTACAACCTTGTACACACTTGTACACCCTTGTACACACTTGTACAACCTTTTACAAACTTGTACACACTTGTACAAAATTGTACATTCTTGTACATACTTGTACATCCTTGTACACACTTGTACAACCTTGTACAAACCTGTACACCCTTGTACACACTTGTACAAGCTTGTACACACTTGTGCACCCTTGTACACACTTGTACACCCTTGTACACACTTGTACAACCTTTTACAAACTTGTACACACTTGTACAAACTTGTACATTCTTGTACATACTTGTACACCCTTGTAAACACTTGTACAACCTTGTACAAACCTGTACACCCTTGTACACAATTGTACAAGATTGTACACACTTGTACAAGCTTGTACACACTTGTACACCCTTGTACAAACTTGTGCACCCTTGTACACTTTTGTACACCCTTGTATACATTTGTACAACCTTGTACAAACTTGTACACAATTGTACAAACGTGTACACACTTGTACAAACTTGTACACCCTTGTACACACTTGTACAACCTTGTACACACTTCTACAACCTTGTACACACATGTACAACCTTGTACACAATTGTACAACCTTGTACAACCTTGTACACACTTGTACAACCTTGTACACACTTGTACAACCTTGTACACACTTGTACAACCTCGTACACACTTGTACACCTTTGTACACACTTGTACAACCTTGTACACACTTGTACAACATTGTACACACTTGTACAACATTGTACACACTTGTACAACCTTGTACACACTTTTTCAACCTTGTACACACTTGTACAACCTTGTACACACTTGTACAACCTTGTACACACTTGTACAACCTTGTACACACTTGTACAACCTTGTATACACTTGTACAACCTTGTAAAAACTTGTACAACCTTGTACACACTTGTACAAGCTTGTACACACTTGTACACCCTTGTACAAACTTGTGCACCCTTGTACACTTTTGTACACCCTTGTACACATTTGTAAACCTTGTACAAACTTAAACACACTTGTACAAACATGTACACACTTGAACAACCATGTACACACTTGTACAACCTTGTACACACTTGTACAAGCTTGTACACACTTGTACAAACTTGTACACACTTGTACAACCTTGTACACACTTGTACAACCTTGTACACAATTGTAAAACCTTGTACACACTTGTACAACCTTGTACAAACCTGTACACCCTTGTACACACTTGTACAAGCATGTACACGATTGTACACTCTTGTACACACTTGTGCAACCTTGTACACACTTGTACAACCTTGTAAACACTTGTACAACCTTGTACAAACCTGTACACCCTTGTACACACTTGTACACCCTTGTACAAACTTGTGCACCCTTGTACACTTTTGTACACCCTTGTACACATTTGTACAACCTTGTACAAACTTGTACACACTTGTACAAACTTGTACACACTTGTACAACCTTGTACACACTTGTACAACCTTTTACACACTTGTACAACCTTGTACACAATTGTAAAACATTGTACACACTTGTACAACCTTGTACAAACTTGTACACACTTGTATAAACTTTTACATCCTTGTACACATTTGTACACCCTTGTACACACTTGTACAACCTTGTACAAACCTGTAAACCCTTGTACAAACTTGTACAAGCATGTACACGATTGTACAAGCTTGTACACGATTGTACACCCTTGTACACACTTGTGCACCCTTGTACACACTTGTACAACCTTGTACACACTTGTACAACCTTGTACACACTTGTACAACCTTGTACACACTTGTACAACCTTGTACACACTTGTACAACCTTGTACAACCTTGTACAAACTTGTACACACTTGTACAAACTTTTACATCCTTGTACACATTTGTACACCCTTGTACACACTTGTACAAACTTGTACATTCTTGTACATACTTGTACACCCTTGTACACACTTGTACAAACTTGTACATTCTTGTACATACTTGTACACCCTTGTACACACTTGTACAACCTTGTACAAACCTGTAAACCCTTGTACAAGCTTGTACACACTTGTACAAGCTTGTACACACTTGTACACCCTTGTACAAACTTGTGCACCCTTGTACACTTTTGTACACCCTTGTACACATTTGTACAACCTTGTACAAACTTGTACACACTTGAACAAACTTGTACACACTTGTACAACCTTGTACACACTTGTACAACCTTGTACACACTTGTACAACCTTGTACACGCTTGTACAACCTTGTACACACTTGTACAACCTTTTACACAATTGTTAAACCTTGTACACACTTGTAAATTCTTGTGCAAACTTGTACTTACTTGTACAACCTTGTACAAACTTGTACACACTTGTACAAACTTTTACATTCTTGTACACATTTGTACACCCTTGTACACACTTGTACAACCTTGTACAAACCTGTACACCCTTGTACACACTTGTACAAGCTTGTACACGATTGTACACCCTTGTACACACTTGTGCACCCTTGTATACATTTGTACAACCTTGTACAAACTTGTACACAATTGTACAAACTTGTACACACTTGTAAAAAATTGTACACCCTTGTACACACTTGTACAACCTTGTACACACTTGTACAAACTTGTACACCCTTGTACACACTTGTACAACCTTGTACACACTTGTACAACCTTGTACACACTTGTACAACCTTGTACACAATTGTACAACCTTGTACAACCTTGTACACACTTGTACAACCTTGTACACACTTGTACAACCTTGTACACACTTGTACAACCTTGTAAAAACTTGTACAACCTTGTACACACTTGTACACCCTTGTACACACTTGTACAAGCTTGTACACACTGGTACAACCTTGTACACACTTGTTCACCCTTGTACACACTTGTACAACCTTTTACAAACTTGTACACACTTGTACAAAATTGTACATTCTTGTACATACTTGTACATCCTTGTACACATTTGTACAACCTAGTACAAACCTGTACACCATTGTACACACTTGTACAAGCTTGTACACACTTGTACACCCTTGTACAAACTTGTGCACCCTTGTACACTTTTGTACACCCTTGTACACATTTGTACAACCTTGTACAAACTTAAACACACTTGTACAAACATGTACACACTTGAACAACCATGTACACACTTGTACAACCTTGTACACACTTGTACAAGCTTGTACACACTTGTACAACCTTGTACACACTTGTACAACCTTGTCCACACTTGTATAACCTTGTACACATTGTAAAACCTTGTACACACTTGTACAACCTTGTACAAACCTGTACACCCTTGTACACACTTGTACAAGCTTGTACACGATTGTACACTCTTGTACACACTTGTGCAACCTTGTACACACTTGTGCAACCTTGTACACACTTGTACAACCTTGTAAACACTTGTACAACCTTGTACACACTTGTTCAAGCTTGTACACACTTGTACAACCTTGTACAAACCTGTACACCCTTGTACACACTTGTACACCCTTGTACAAACTTGTGCACCCTTGTACACTTTTGTACACCCTTGTACACATTTGTACAACCTTGTACAAACTTGTACACACTTGTACAAACTTGTACACACTTGTACAACCTTGTACACACTTGTACATCCTTGTACACACTTGTACAACCTTGTACACAATTGTAAAACATTGTACACACTTGTACAACCTTGTACAAACTTGTACACACTTGTATAAACTTTTACATCCTTGTACACATTTGTACACCCTTGTACACACTTGTACAACCTTGTACAAACCTGTAAACCCTTGTACACACTTGTACAAGCTTGTACACGATTGTACAAGCTTGTACACGATTGTACACCCTTGTACACACTTGTGAACCCTTGTACACACTTGTACAACCTTGTACACACTTGTACAACCTTCTACACACTTGTACAACCTTGTACACACTTGTACAACCTTGTACACTCTTGTAAAAGCTTGTACAACCTTGTACAAACTTGTACACACTTGTACAAACTTTTACATCCTTGTACACATTTGTACACCCTTGTACACACTTGTACAAACTTGTACATTCTTGTACATACTTGTACACCCTTGTACACACTTGTACAAACTTGTACATTCTTGTACATACTTGTACACCCTTGTACACACTTGTACAACCTTGTACAAACCTGTAAACCCTTGTACAAGCTTGTACACACTTGTACAAGCTTGTACACACTTGTACACCCTTGTACAAGTTTGTGCACCCTTGTACACTTTTGTACACCCTTGTACACATTTGTACAACCTTGTACAAACTTGTACACACTTGAACAAACTTGTACACACTTGTACAACCTTGTACACACTTGTACAACCTTGTACACACTTGTACAACTTTGTACACGCTTGTACAACCTTGTACACGCTTGTACAACCTTGTACACACTTGTACAACCTTTTACACAATTGTTAAACCTTGTACACACTTGTACATTCTTGTGCAAACTTGTACTTACTTGTACAACCTTGTACAAACTTGTACACACTTGTACAAACTTTTACATTCTTGTACACATTTGTACACCCTTGTACACACTTGTACAACCTTGTACAAACCTGTACACCCTTGTACACACTTGTACAAGCTTGTACACGATTGTACACCCTTGTACACACTTGTGCACCCTTGTATACATTTGTACAACCTTGTACAAACTTGTACACAATTGTACAAACTTGTACACACTTGTAAAAAATTGTACACCCTTGTACACACTTGTACAACCTTGTACACACTTGTACAAACTTGTACACCCTTGTACACACTTGTACAACCTTGTACACACTTGTACAACCTTGTACACACTTGTACAACCTTGTACACAATTGTACAACCTTGTACAACCTTGTACACACTTGTACAACCTTGTACACACTTGTACAACCTTGTACACACTTGTACAACCTTGTAAAAACTTGTACAACCTTGTACACACTTGTACACCCTTGTACACACTTGTACAAGCTTGTACACACTGGTACAACCTTGTACACACTTGTTCACCCTTGTACACACTTGTACAACCTTTTACAAACTTGTACACACTTGTACAAAATTGTACATTCTTGTACATACTTGTACATCCTTGTACACATTTGTACAACCTAGTACAAACCTGTACACCATTGTACACACTTGTACAAGCTTGTACACACTTGTACACCCTTGTACAAACTTGTGCACCCTTGTACACTTTTGTACACCCTTGTACACATTTGTACAACCTTGTACAAACTTAAACACACTTGTACAAACATGTACACACTTGAACAACCATGTACACACTTGTACAACCTTGTACACACTTGTACAAGCTTGTACACACTTGTACAACCTTGTACACACTTGTACAACCTTGTCCACACTTGTATAACCTTGTACACATTGTAAAACCTTGTACACACTTGTACAACCTTGTACAAACCTGTACACCCTTGTACACACTTGTACAAGCTTGTACACGATTGTACACTCTTGTACACACTTGTGCAACCTTGTACACACTTGTGCAACCTTGTACACACTTGTACAACCTTGTAAACACTTGTACAACCTTGTACACACTTGTTCAAGCTTGTACACACTTGTACAACCTTGTACAAACCTGTACACCCTTGTACACACTTGTACACCCTTGTACAAACTTGTGCACCCTTGTACACTTTTGTACACCCTTGTACACATTTGTACAACCTTGTACAAACTTGTACACACTTGTACAAACTTGTACACACTTGTACAACCTTGTACACACTTGTACATCCTTGTACACACTTGTACAACCTTGTACACAATTGTAAAACATTGTACACACTTGTACAACCTTGTACAAACTTGTACACACTTGTATAAACTTTTACATCCTTGTACACATTTGTACACCCTTGTACACACTTGTACAACCTTGTACAAACCTGTAAACCCTTGTACACACTTGTACAAGCTTGTACACGATTGTACAAGCTTGTACACGATTGTACACCCTTGTACACACTTGTGAACCCTTGTACACACTTGTACAACCTTGTACACACTTGTACAACCTTCTACACACTTGTACAACCTTGTACACACTTGTACAACCTTGTACACTCTTGTAAAAGCTTGTACAACCTTGTACAAACTTGTACACACTTGTACAAACTTTTACATCCTTGTACACATTTGTACACCCTTGTACACACTTGTACAAACTTGTACATTCTTGTACATACTTGTACACCCTTGTACACACTTGTACAAACTTGTACATTCTTGTACATACTTGTACACCCTTGTACACACTTGTACAACCTTGTACAAACCTGTAAACCCTTGTACAAGCTTGTACACACTTGTACAAGCTTGTACACACTTGTACACCCTTGTACAAACTTGTGCACCCTTGTACACTTTTGTACACCCTTGTACACATTTGTACAACCTTGTACAAACTTGTACACACTTGAACAAACTTGTACACACTTGTACAACCTTGTACACACTTGTACAACCTTGTACACACTTGTACAACCTTGTACACGCTTGTACAACCTTGTACACGCTTGTACAACCTTGTACACACTTGTACAACCTTTTACACAATTGTTAAACCTTGTACACACTTGTACATTCTTGTGCAAACTTGTACTTACTTGTACAACCTTGTACAAACTTGTACACACTTGTACAAACTTTTACATCCTTGTACACATTTGTACACCCTTGTACACACTTGTACAACCTTGTACAAACCTGTACACCCTTGTACACACTTGTACAAGCTTGTACACGATTGTACACCCTTGTACACACTTGTGCACCCTTGTATACATTTGTACAACCTTGTACAAACTTGTACACAATTGTACAAACTTGTACACACTTGTAAAAAATTGTACACCCTTGTACACACTTGTACAACCTTGTACACACTTGTACAAACTTGTACACCCTTGTACACACTTGTACAACCTTGTACACACTTGTACAACCTTGTACACACTTGTACAACCTTGTACACAATTGTACAACCTTGTACAACCTTGTACACACTTGTACAACCTTGTACACACTTGTACAACCTTGTACACACTTGTACAACCTTGTAAAAACTTGTACAACCTTGTACACACTTGTACACCCTTGTACACACTTGTACAAGCTTGTACACACTGGTACAACCTTGTACACACTTGTTCACCCTTGTACACACTTGTACAACCTTTTACAAACTTGTACACACTTGTACAAAATTGTACATTCTTGTACATACTTGTACATCCTTGTACACATTTGTACAACCTAGTACAAACCTGTACACCATTATACACACTTGTACAAGCTTGTACACACTTGTACACCCTTGTACAAACTTGTGCACCCTTGTACACTTTTGTACACCCTTGTACACATTTGTACAACCTTGTACAAACTTAAACACACTTGTACAAACATGTACACACTTGAACAACCATGTACACACTTGTACAACCTTGTACACACTTGTACAAGCTTGTACACACTTGTACAACCTTGTACACACTTGTACAACCTTGTCCACACTTGTATAACCTTGTACACATTGTAAAACCTTGTACACACTTGTACAACCTTGTACAAACCTGTACACCCTTGTACACACTTGTACAAGCTTGTACACGATTGTACACTCTTGTACACACTTGTGCAACCTTGTACACACTTGTGCAACCTTGTACACACTTGTACAACCTTGTAAACACTTGTACAACCTTGTACACACTTGTTCAAGCTTGTACACACTTGTACAACCTTGTACAAACCTGTACACCCTTGTACACACTTGTACACCCTTGTACAAACTTGTGCACCCTTGTACACTTTTGTACACCCTTGTACACATTTGTACAACCTTGTACAAACTTGTACACACTTGTACAAACTTGTACACACTTGTACAACCTTGTACACACTTGTACATCCTTGTACACACTTGTACAACCTTGTACACAATTGTACAACCTTGTACACAATTGTAAAACATTGTACACACTTGTACAACCTTGTACAAACTTGTACACACTTGTATAAACTTTTACATCCTTGTACACATTTGTACACCCTTGTACACACTTGTACAACCTTGTACAAACCTGTAAACCCTTGTACACACTTGTACAAGCTTGTACACGATTGTACAAGCTTGTACACGATTGTACACCCTTGTACACACTTGTGAACCCTTGTACACACTTGTACAACCTTTTACAAACTTGTACACACTTGTACAAACTTTTACATCCTTGTACACATTTGTACACCCTTGTACACACTTGTACAACCTTGTACAACCTTGTACACACTTGTACAACCTTGTACACACTTGTACAACCTTGTACACACTTGTACAACCTTGTACACACTTGTACAACCTTGTACACACTTGTACAACCTTGTACACAATTGTACACGTTTGTACAACCTTGTACAAACTTGTACACACTTGTACAACCTTGTACAAACTTGTACACACTTGTACAACCTTGTACAAACTTGTGCACCCTTGTACACTTTTGTACACCCTTGTGTACATTTGTACAACCTTGTACAAACTTGTACACACTTGTACAAACTTGTACACACTTGTACAAACTTGTACACCCTTGTACACACTTGTACAACCTTGTACACACTTGTACAACCTTGTACACAATTGTACAACCTTGTACAACCATGTACACACTTGTACAACTTTGTACACACTTGTACAACCTTGTACACACTTGTACACCTTTGTACACACTTGTACAACCTTGTACACTATGGTACAACCTTGTACACACTTGTACAACCTTGTACACACTTGTACAACCTTTTACAAACTTGTACACACTTGTACAAACTTGTACATTCTTTTGTACACCCTTGTAAACACTTGTACAACCTTGTACAAACCTGTACACCCTTGTACACACTTGTACAAGCTTGTACACACTTGTACAAGCTTGTACACACTTGTACACCCTTGTACAAACTTGTGCACCCTTGTACACTTTTGTACACCCTTGTATACATTTGTACAACCTTGTACAAACTTGTACACACTTGTACAAACTTGTACACACATCTACAAACTTGTACACCCTTGTACACATTGTACAACCTTGTACACACTTGTACAACCTTGTACACAATTGTACAACCTTGTACAACCATGTACACACTTGTACAACCTTGTACACACTTGTACAACCTTGTACACACTTGTACACCTTTGTACACACTTATACAACCTTGTACACACTTGTACAACCTTGTACACACTTGTACAACCTTGTACACACTTGTACAACCTTGTACACACTTGTACAACCTTGTACACACTTGTACAACCTTGTAAAAACTTGTACAAGCTTGTACACGATCGTACACCCTTGTACACACTTGTGCACCCTTGTACACACTTGTACAACCTTGTACACACTTGTACAACCATGTACACACTTGTACAACCTTGTACACACTTGTACAACCTTGTACACACTTGTACAACCTTGTACACACTTGTACAACCTTGTACACACTTGTACAACCTTGTACACACTTGTACAACCTTGTACACACTTGTACAACCTTGTACACACTTGTACAACCTTGTACACACTTGTACAAGCTTGTACACACTTGTACAACCTTGTACAAACTTGTACTTACTTGTACAACCTTGTACAAACTTGTACACACTTGTACAAACTTTTACATCCTTGTACACATTTGTACACCCTTGTACACACTTGTACAACCTTGTACAAACCTTGTACAAACTTGTACACACTTGTACAAACTGTTACATCCTTGTACACATTTGTACACCCTTGTACACACTTGTACAACCTTGTACAAACCTGTACACCCTTGAACACACTTGTACAAGCTTGTACACGATTGTACACCCTTGTACACACTTGTACACCCTTCTACACACTTGTACAACCTTTTACAAACTTGTACACACTTGTACAAACTTGTACATTCTTGTACATACTTGTACACCCTTGTAAACACTTGTACAAACTTGTACAAACCTGTACACCCTTGTACACACTTGTACAAGCTTGTACACACTTGTACAAGCTTGTACACACTTGTACACCCTTGTACAAACTTGTGCACCCTTGTTTACTTTTGTACACCCTTGTATACATTTGTACAACCTTGTACAAACTTGTACACAATTGTACAAACTTGTACACACTTGTACAAACTTGTACACCCTTGTACACACTTGTACAACCTTGTACACACTTGTACAACCTTGTACAAACCTGTACACCCTTGTACACACTTGTACAAGATTGTACACGATTGTACACCCTTGTACACACTTGTGCACCCTTGTACACACTTGTACACCCTTGTACACACTTGTACAACCTTTTACAAACTTGTACACACTTGTACAAACTTTTACATTCTTGTACATACTTTTACACCCTTGTAAACACTTGTACAACCTTGTACAAACCTGTACACCCTTGTACACACTTGTACAAGCTTGTACACACTTGTACACCCTTGTACAAACTTGTGCACCCTTGTACACTTTTGTACACCCTTGTATACATTTGTACAACCTTGTACAAACTTGTACACAGTTGTACAAACTTGTACACACTTGTACAAACTTGTACACCCTTGTACAACCTTGTACACACTTGTACAACCTTGTACACAATTGTACAACCTTGTACAAGCTTGTACACACTTGTTCAACCTTGTACACACTTGTACAACCTTGTACACACTTGTACACCTTTGTACACACTTGTACAACCTTGTACACACTTGTACAACCTTGTACACACTTGTACAACCTTGTACACACTTGTACAACCTTGTACACACTTGTACACACTTGTACAAACTTGTACATTCTTGTACATACTTGTACACCCTTGTAAACACTTGTACAACCTTGTACAAACCTGTACACCCTTGTACACACTTGTACAAGCTTGTACACACTTGTACAAGCTTGCACACACTTGTACACCCTTGTACAAACTTGTGCACCCTTGTACACTTTTGTAAACCCTTGTATACATTTGTACAACCTTGTACAAACTTGTACACACTTGTACAAACTTGTACACACTTGTACAAACTTGTACACCCTTGTACTCACTTGTACAACCTTGTACACACTTGTACAACCTTGTACACACTTGTACAACCTTGTACACAATTGTACAACCTTGTACAACCTTGTACACACTTGTACAACCTTGTACACACTTGTACAACCTTGTACACACTTGTACAACCTTGTACACAATTGTACACCTTTGTACACACTTGTACAACCTTGTACACACTTGTACAACCTTGTACACACTTGTACAACCTTGTACACACTTTTTCAACCTTGTACACACTTATACAACCTTGTACACACTTGTAAAACCTTGTACACACTTATACAACCTTGTACACACTTGTACAACCTTGTACACACTTGTACAACCTTGTACACACTTGTACAACCTTGTAAAAACTTGTACAACCTTGTACACACTTGTACACCCTTGTACACACTTGTACAAGCTTGTACACACTTGTACACCCTTGTACACACTTGTACAAGCTTGTACACACTTGTACACCCTTGTACACACTTGTACAAGCTTGTACACACTTGTACAACCTTGTACACACTTGTACACCCTTGTACACACTTGTACAACCTTTTACAAACTTGTACACACTTGTACAAAATTGTACATTCTTGTACATACTTGTACATCCTTGTACACACTTGTACAACCTTGTACAAACCTGTACACCCTTGTACACACTTGTACAAGCTTGTACACACTTGTGCACCCTTGTACACACTTGTACACCCTTGTACACACTTGTACAACCTTTTACAAACTTGTACACACTTGTACAAACTTGTACATTCTTGTACATACTTGTACACCCTTGTAAACACTTGTACAACCTTGTACAAACCTGTACACCCTTGTACACAATTGTACAAGATTGTACACACTTGTACAAGCTTGTACACACTTGTACACCCTTGTACAAACTTGTGCACCCTTGTACACTTTTGTACACCCTTGTATACATTTGTACAACCTTGTACAAACTTGTACACAATTGTACAAACGTGTACACACTTGTACAAACTTGTACACCCTTGTACACACTTGTACAACCTTGTACACACTTCTACAACCTTGTACACACATGTACAACCTTGTACACAATTGTACAACCTTGTACAACCTTGTACACACTTGTACAACCTTGTACACACTTGTACAACCTTGTACACACTTGTACATCCTCGTACACACTTGTACACCTTTGTACACACTTGTACAACCTTGTACACACTTGTACAACATTGTACACACTTGTACAACCTTGTACACACTTTTTCAACCTTGTACACACTTGTACAACCTTGTACACACTTGTACAACCTTGTACACACTTGTACAACCTTGTACACACTTGTACAACCTTGTACACACTTGTACAACCTTGTACACACTTGTACAACCTTGTAAAAACTTGTACAACCTTGTACACACTTGTACAAGCTTGTACACACTTGTACACCCTTGTACAAACTTGTGCACCCTTGTACACTTTTGTACACCCTTGTACACATTTGTAAACCTTGTACAAACTTAAACACACTTGTACAAACATGTACACACTTGAACAACCATGTACACACTTGTACAACCTTGTACACACTTGTACAAGCTTGTACACACTTGTACAAACTTGTACACACTTGTACAACCTTGTACACACTTGTACAACCTTGTACACAATTGTAAAACCTTGTACACACTTGTACAACCTTGTACAAACCTGTACACCCTTGTACACACTTGTACAAGCATGTACACGATTGTACACTCTTGTACACACTTGTGCAACCTTGTACACACTTGTACAACCTTGTAAACACTTGTACAACCTTGTACAAACCTGTACACCCTTGTACACACTTGTACACCCTTGTACAAACTTGTGCACCCTTGTACACTTTTGTACACCCTTGTACACATTTGTACAACCTTGTACAAACTTGTACACACTTGTACAAACTTGTACACACTTGTACAACCTTGTACACACTTGTACAACCTTTTACACACTTGTACAACCTTGTACACAATTGTAAAACATTGTACACACTTGTACAACCTTGTACAAACTTGTACACACTTGTATAAACTTTTACATCCTTGTACACATTTGTACACCCTTGTACACACTTGTACAACCTTGTACAAACCTGTAAACCCTTGTACAAACTTGTACAAGCATGTACACGATTGTACAAGCTTGTACACGATTGTACACCCTTGTACACACTTGTGCACCCTTGTACACACTTGTACAACCTTGTACACACTTGTACAACCTTGTACACACTTGTACAACCTTGTACACACTTGTACAACCTTGTACACACTTGTACAACCTTGTACAACCTTGTACAAACTTGTACACACTTGTACAAACTTTTACATCCTTGTACACATTTGTACACCCTTGTACACACTTGTACAAACTTGTACATTCTTGTACATACTTGTACACCCTTGTACACACTTGTACAAACTTGTACATTCTTGTACATACTTGTACACCCTTGTACACACTTGTACAACCTTGTACAAACCTGTAAACCCTTGTACAAGCTTGTACACACTTGTACAAGCTTGTACACACTTGTACACCCTTGTACAAACTTGTGCACCCTTGTACACTTTTGTACACCCTTGTACACATTTGTACAACCTTGTACAAACTTGTACACACTTGAACAAACTTGTACACACTTGTACAACCTTGTACACACTTGTACAACCTTGTACACACTTGTACAACCTTGTACACGCTTGTACAACCTTGTACACACTTGTACAACCTTTTACACAATTGTTAAACCTTGTACACACTTGTACATTCTTGTGCAAACTTGTACTTACTTGTACAACCTTGTACAAACTTGTACACACTTGTACAAACTTTTACATTCTTGTACACATTTGTACACCCTTGTACACACTTGTACAACCTTGTACAAACCTGTACACCCTTGTACACACTTGTACAAGCTTGTACACGATTGTACACCCTTGTACACACTTGTGCACCCTTGTATACATTTGTACAACCTTGTACAAACTTGTACACAATTGTACAAACTTGTACACACTTGTAAAAAATTGTACACCCTTGTACACACTTGTACAACCTTGTACACACTTGTACAAACTTGTACACCCTTGTACACACTTGTACAACCTTGTACACACTTGTACAACCTTGTACACACTTGTACAACCTTGTACACAATTGTACAACCTTGTACAACCTTGTACACACTTGTACAACCTTGTACACACTTGTACAACCTTGTACACACTTGTACAACCTTGTAAAAACTTGTACAACCTTGTACACACTTGTACACCCTTGTACACACTTGTACAAGCTTGTACACACTGGTACAACCTTGTACACACTTGTTCACCCTTGTACACACTTGTACAACCTTTTACAAACTTGTACACACTTGTACAAAATTGTACATTCTTGTACATACTTGTACATCCTTGTACACATTTGTACAACCTAGTACAAACCTGTACACCATTGTACACACTTGTACAAGCTTGTACACACTTGTACACCCTTGTACAAACTTGTGCACCCTTGTACACTTTTGTACACCCTTGTACACATTTGTACAACCTTGTACAAACTTAAACACACTTGTACAAACATGTACACACTTGAACAACCATGTACACACTTGTACAACCTTGTACACACTTGTACAAGCTTGTACACACTTGTACAACCTTTTACACACTTGTACAACCTTGTCCACACTTGTATAACCTTGTACACATTGTAAAACCTTGTACACACTTGTACAACCTTGTACAAATCTGTACACCCTTGTACACACTTGTACAAGCTTGTACACGATTGTACACTCTTGTACACACTTGTGCAACCTTGTACACACTTGTGCAACCTTGTACACACTTGTACAACCTTGTAAACACTTGTACAACCTTGTACACACTTGTTCAAGCTTGTACACACTTGTACAACCTTGTACAAACCTGTACACCCTTGTACACACTTGTACACCCTTGTACAAACTTGTGCACCCTTGTACACTTTTGTACACCCTTGTACACATTTGTACAACCTTGTACAAACTTGTACACACTTGTACAAACTTGTACACACTTGTACAACCTTGTACACACTTGTACATCCTTGTACACACTTGTACAACCTTGTACACAATTGTAAAACATTGTACACACTTGTACAACCTTGTACAAACTTGTACACACTTGTATAAACTTTTACATCCTTGTACACATTTGTACACCCTTGTACACACTTGTACAACCTTGTACAAACCTGTAAACCCTTGTACACACTTGTACAAGCTTGTACACGATTGTACAAGCTTGTACACGATTGTACACCCTTGTACACACTTGTGAACCCTTGTACACACTTGTACAACCTTGTACACACTTGTACAACCTTCTACACACTTGTACAACCTTGTACACACTTGTACAACCTTGTACACTCTTGTAAAAGCTTGTACAACCTTGTACAAACTTGTACACACTTGTACAAACTTTTACATCCTTGTACACATTTGTACACCCTTGTACACACTTGTACAAACTTGTACATTCTTGTACATACTTGTACACCCTTGTACACACTTGTACAAACTTGTACATTCTTGTACATACTTGTACACCCTTGTACACACTTGTACAACCTTGTACAAACCTGTAAACCCTTGTACAAGCTTGTACACACTTGTACAAGCTTGTACACACTTGTACACCCTTGTACAAACTTGTGCACCCTTGTACACTTTTGTACACCCTTGTACACATTTGTACAACCTTGTACAAACTTGTACACACTTGAACAAACTTGTACACACTTGTACAACCTTGTACACACTTGTACAACCTTGTACACACTTGTACAACTTTGTACACGCTTGTACAACCTTGTACACGCTTGTACAACCTTGTACACACTTGTACAACCTTTTACACCATTGTTAAACCTTGTACACACTTGTACATTCTTGTGCAAACTTGTACTTACTTGTACAACCTTGTACAAACTTGTACACACTTGTACAAACTTTTACATTCTTGTACACATTTGTACACCCTTGTACACACTTGTACAACCTTGTACACACTTGTACAACCTTGTACAACCTTGTACAAACTTAAACACACTTGTACAAACATGTACACACTTGAACAACCATGTACACACTTGTACAACCTTGTACACACTTGTACAAGCTTGTACACACTTGTACAACCTTGTACACACTTGTACAACCTTGTCCACACTTGTATAACCTTGTACACATTGTAAAACCTTGTACACACTTGTACAACCTTGTACAAACCTGTACACCCTTGTACACACTTGTACAAGCTTGTACACGATTGTACACTCTTGTACACACTTGTGCAACCTTGTACACACTTGTGCAACCTTGTACACACTTGTACAACCTTGTAAACACTTGTACAACCTTGTACACACTTGTTCAAGCTTGTACACACTTGTACAACCTTGTACAAACCTGTACACCCTTGTACACACTTGTACACCCTTGTACAAACTTGTGCACCCTTGTACACTTTTGTACACCCTTGTACACATTTGTACAACCTTGTACAAACTTGTACACACTTGTACAAACTTGTACACACTTGTACAACCTTGTACACACTTGTACATCCTTGTACACACTTGTACAACCTTGTACACAATTGTACAACCTTGTACACAATTGTAAAACATTGTACACACTTGTACAACCTTGTACAAACTTGTACACACTTGTATAAACTTTTACATCCTTGTACACATTTGTACACCCTTGTACACACTTGTACAACCTTGTACAAACCTGTAAACCCTTGTACACACTTGTACAAGCTTGTACACGATTGTACAAGCTTGTACACGATTGTACACCCTTGTACACACTTGTGAACCCTTGTACACACTTGTACAACCTTTTACAAACTTGTACACACTTGTACAAACTTTTACATCCTTGTACACATTTGTACACCCTTGTACACACTTGTACAACCTTGTACAACCTTGTACACACTTGTACAACCTTGTACACACTTGTACAACCTTGTACACACTTGTACAACCTTGTACACACTTGTACAACCTTGTACACACTTGTACAACCTTGTACACAATTGTACACGTTTGTACAACCTTGTACAAACTTGTACACACTTGTACAACCTTGTACAAACTTGTACACACTTGTACAACCTTGTACAAACTTGTGCACCCTTGTACACTTTTGTACACCCTTGTGTACATTTGTACAACCTTGTACAAACTTGTACACACTTGTACAAACTTGTACACACTTGTACAAACTTGTACACCCTTGTACACACTTGTACAACCTTGTACACACTTGTACAACCTTGTACACAATTGTACAACCTTGTACAACCATGTACACACTTGTACAACTTTGTACACACTTGTACAACCTTGTACACACTTGTACACCTTTGTACACACTTGTACAACCTTGTACACTATGGTACAACCTTGTACACACTTGTACAACCTTGTACACACTTGTACAACCTTTTACAAACTTGTACACACTTGTACAAACTTGTACATTCTTTTGTACACCCTTGTAAACACTTGTACAACCTTGTACAAACCTGTACACCCTTGTACACACTTGTACAAGCTTGTACACACTTGTACAAGCTTGTACACACTTGTACACCCTTGTACAAACTTGTGCACCCTTGTACACTTTTGTACACCCTTGTATACATTTGTACAACCTTGTACAAACTTGTACACACTTGTACAAACTTGTACACACATCTACAAACTTGTACACCCTTGTACACATTGTACAACCTTGTACACACTTGTACAACCTTGTACACAATTGTACAACCTTGTACAACCATGTACACACTTGTACAACCTTGTACACACTTGTACAACCTTGTACACACTTGTACACCTTTGTACACACTTATACAACCTTGTACACACTTGTACAACCTTGTACACACTTGTACAACCTTGTACACACTTGTACAACCTTGTACACACTTGTACAACCTTGTAAAAACTTGTACAAGCTTGTACACGATCGTACACCCTTGTACACACTTGTGCACCCTTGTACACACTTGTACAACCTTGTACACACTTGTACAACCATGTACACACTTGTACAACCTTGTACACACTTGTACAACCTTGTACACACTTGTACAACCTTGTACACACTTGTACAACCTTGTACACACTTGTACAACCTTGTACACACTTGTACAACCTTGTACACACTTGTACAACCTTGTACACACTTGTACAACCTTGTACACACTTGTACAAGCTTGTACACACTTGTACAACCTTGTACAAACTTGTACTTACTTGTACAACCTTGTACAAACTTGTACACACTTGTACAAACTTTTACATCCTTGTACACATTTGTACACCCTTGTACACACTTGTACAACCTTGTACAAACCTTGTACAAACTTGTACACACTTGTACAAACTGTTACATCCTTGTACACATTTGTACACCCTTGTACACACTTGTACAACCTTGTACAAACCTGTACACCCTTGAACACACTTGTACAAGCTTGTACACGATTGTACACCCTTGTACACACTTGTACACCCTTCTACACACTTGTACAACCTTTTACAAACTTGTACACACTTGTACAAACTTGTACATTCTTGTACATACTTGTACACCCTTGTAAACACTTGTACAAACTTGTACAAACCTGTACACCCTTGTACACACTTGTACAAGCTTGTACACACTTGTACAAGCTTGTACACACTTGTACACCCTTGTACAAACTTGTGCACCCTTGTTTACTTTTGTACACCCTTGTATACATTTGTACAACCTTGTACAAACTTGTACACAATTGTACAAACTTGTACACACTTGTACAAACTTGTACACCCTTGTACACACTTGTACAACCTTGTACACACTTGTACAACCTTGTACAAACCTGTACACCCTTGTACACACTTGTACAAGATTGTACACGATTGTACACCCTTGTACACACTTGTGCACCCTTGTACACACTTGTACACCCTTGTACACACTTGTACAACCTTTTACAAACTTGTACACACTTGTACAAACTTTTACATTCTTGTACATACTTTTACACCCTTGTAAACACTTGTACAACCTTGTACAAACCTGTACACCCTTGTACACACTTGTACAAGCTTGTACACACTTGTACACCCTTGTACAAACTTGTGCACCCTTGTACACTTTTGTACACCCTTGTATACATTTGTACAACCTTGTACAAACTTGTACACAGTTGTACAAACTTGTACACACTTGTACAAACTTGTACACCCTTGTACAACCTTGTACACACTTGTACAACCTTGTACACAATTGTACAACCTTGTACAAGCTTGTACACACTTGTTCAACCTTGTACACACTTGTACAACCTTGTACACACTTGTACACCTTTGTACACACTTGTACAACCTTGTACACACTTGTACAACCTTGTACACACTTGTACAACCTTGTACACACTTGTACAACCTTGTACACACTTGTACACACTTGTACAAACTTGTACATTCTTGTACATACTTGTACACCCTTGTAAACACTTGTACAACCTTGTACAAACCTGTACACCCTTGTACACACTTGTACAAGCTTGTACACACTTGTACAAGCTTGCACACACTTGTACACCCTTGTACAAACTTGTGCACCCTTGTACACTTTTGTAAACCCTTGTATACATTTGTACAACCTTGTACAAACTTGTACACACTTGTACAAACTTGTACACACTTGTACAAACTTGTACACCCTTGTACTCACTTGTACAACCTTGTACACACTTGTACAACCTTGTACACACTTGTACAACCTTGTACACAATTGTACAACCTTGTACAACCTTGTACACACTTGTACAACCTTGTACACACTTGTACAACCTTGTACACACTTGTACAACCTTGTACACAATTGTACACCTTTGTACACACTTGTACAACCTTGTACACACTTGTACAACCTTGTACACACTTGTACAACCTTGTACACACTTTTTCAACCTTGTACACACTTATACAACCTTGTACACACTTGTAAAACCTTGTACACACTTATACAACCTTGTACACACTTGTACAACCTTGTACACACTTGTACAACCTTGTACACACTTGTACAACCTTGTAAAAACTTGTACAACCTTGTACACACTTGTACACCCTTGTACACACTTGTACAAGCTTGTACACACTTGTACACCCTTGTACACACTTGTACAAGCTTGTACACACTTGTACACCCTTGTACACACTTGTACAAGCTTGTACACACTTGTACAACCTTGTACACACTTGTACACCCTTGTACACACTTGTACAACCTTTTACAAACTTGTACACACTTGTACAAAATTGTACATTCTTGTACATACTTGTACATCCTTGTACACACTTGTACAACCTTGTACAAACCTGTACACCCTTGTACACACTTGTACAAGCTTGTACACACTTGTGCACCCTTGTACACACTTGTACACCCTTGTACACACTTGTACAACCTTTTACAAACTTGTACACACTTGTACAAACTTGTACATTCTTGTACATACTTGTACACCCTTGTAAACACTTGTACAACCTTGTACAAACCTGTACACCCTTGTACACAATTGTACAAGATTGTACACACTTGTACAAGCTTGTACACACTTGTACACCCTTGTACAAACTTGTGCACCCTTGTACACTTTTGTACACCCTTGTATACATTTGTACAACCTTGTACAAACTTGTACACAATTGTACAAACGTGTACACACTTGTACAAACTTGTACACCCTTGTACACACTTGTACAACCTTGTACACACTTCTACAACCTTGTACACACATGTACAACCTTGTACACAATTGTACAACCTTGTACAACCTTGTACACACTTGTACAACCTTGTACACACTTGTACAACCTTGTACACACTTGTACATCCTCGTACACACTTGTACACCTTTGTACACACTTGTACAACCTTGTACACACTTGTACAACATTGTACACACTTGTACAACCTTGTACACACTTTTTCAACCTTGTACACACTTGTACAACCTTGTACACACTTGTACAACCTTGTACACACTTGTACAACCTTGTACACACTTGTACAACCTTGTACACACTTGTACAACCTTGTACACACTTGTACAACCTTGTAAAAACTTGTACAACCTTGTACACACTTGTACAAGCTTGTACACACTTGTACACCCTTGTACAAACTTGTGCACCCTTGTACACTTTTGTACACCCTTGTACACATTTGTAAACCTTGTACAAACTTAAACACACTTGTACAAACATGTACACACTTGAACAACCATGTACACACTTGTACAACCTTGTACACACTTGTACAAGCTTGTACACACTTGTACAAACTTGTACACACTTGTACAACCTTGTACACACTTGTACAACCTTGTACACAATTGTAAAACCTTGTACACACTTGTACAACCTTGTACAAACCTGTACACCCTTGTACACACTTGTACAAGCATGTACACGATTGTACACTCTTGTACACACTTGTGCAACCTTGTACACACTTGTACAACCTTGTAAACACTTGTACAACCTTGTACAAACCTGTACACCCTTGTACACACTTGTACACCCTTGTACAAACTTGTGCACCCTTGTACACTTTTGTACACCCTTGTACACATTTGTACAACCTTGTACAAACTTGTACACACTTGTACAAACTTGTACACACTTGTACAACCTTGTACACACTTGTACAACCTTTTACACACTTGTACAACCTTGTACACAATTGTAAAACATTGTACACACTTGTACAACCTTGTACAAACTTGTACACACTTGTATAAACTTTTACATCCTTGTACACATTTGTACACCCTTGTACACACTTGTACAACCTTGTACAAACCTGTAAACCCTTGTACAAACTTGTACAAGCATGTACACGATTGTACAAGCTTGTACACGATTGTACACCCTTGTACACACTTGTGCACCCTTGTACACACTTGTACAACCTTGTACACACTTGTACAACCTTGTACACACTTGTACAACCTTGTACACACTTGTACAACCTTGTACACACTTGTACAACCTTGTACAACCTTGTACAAACTTGTACACACTTGTACAAACTTTTACATCCTTGTACACATTTGTACACCCTTGTACACACTTGTACAAACTTGTACATTCTTGTACATACTTGTACACCCTTGTACACACTTGTACAAACTTGTACATTCTTGTACATACTTGTACACCCTTGTACACACTTGTACAACCTTGTACAAACCTGTAAACCCTTGTACAAGCTTGTACACACTTGTACAAGCTTGTACACACTTGTACACCCTTGTACAAACTTGTGCACCCTTGTACACTTTTGTACACCCTTGTACACATTTGTACAACCTTGTACAAACTTGTACACACTTGAACAAACTTGTACACACTTGTACAACCTTGTACACACTTGTACAACCTTGTACACACTTGTACAACCTTGTACACGCTTGTACAACCTTGTACACACTTGTACAACCTTTTACACAATTGTTAAACCTTGTACACACTTGTACATTCTTGTGCAAACTTGTACTTACTTGTACAACCTTGTACAAACTTGTACACACTTGTACAAACTTTTACATTCTTGTACACATTTGTACACCCTTGTACACACTTGTACAACCTTGTACAAACCTGTACACCCTTGTACACACTTGTACAAGCTTGTACACGATTGTACACCCTTGTACACACTTGTGCACCCTTGTATACATTTGTACAACCTTGTACAAACTTGTACACAATTGTACAAACTTGTACACACTTGTAAAAAATTGTACACCCTTGTACACACTTGTACAACCTTGTACACACTTGTACAAACTTGTACACCCTTGTACACACTTGTACAACCTTGTACACACTTGTACAACCTTGTACACACTTGTACAACCTTGTACACAATTGTACAACCTTGTACAACCTTGTACACACTTGTACAACCTTGTACACACTTGTACAACCTTGTACACACTTGTACAACCTTGTAAAAACTTGTACAACCTTGTACACACTTGTACACCCTTGTACACACTTGTACAAGCTTGTACACACTGGTACAACCTTGTACACACTTGTTCACCCTTGTACACACTTGTACAACCTTTTACAAACTTGTACACACTTGTACAAAATTGTACATTCTTGTACATACTTGTACATCCTTGTACACATTTGTACAACCTAGTACAAACCTGTACACCATTGTACACACTTGTACAAGCTTGTACACACTTGTACACCCTTGTACAAACTTGTGCACCCTTGTACACTTTTGTACACCCTTGTACACATTTGTACAACCTTGTACAAACTTAAACACACTTGTACAAACATGTACACACTTGAACAACCATGTACACACTTGTACAACCTTGTACACACTTGTACAAGCTTGTACACACTTGTACAACCTTTTACACACTTGTACAACCTTGTCCACACTTGTATAACCTTGTACACATTGTAAAACCTTGTACACACTTGTACAACCTTGTACAAATCTGTACACCCTTGTACACACTTGTACAAGCTTGTACACGATTGTACACTCTTGTACACACTTGTGCAACCTTGTACACACTTGTGCAACCTTGTACACACTTGTACAACCTTGTAAACACTTGTACAACCTTGTACACACTTGTTCAAGCTTGTACACACTTGTACAACCTTGTACAAACCTGTACACCCTTGTACACACTTGTACACCCTTGTACAAACTTGTGCACCCTTGTACACTTTTGTACACCCTTGTACACATTTGTACAACCTTGTACAAACTTGTACACACTTGTACAAACTTGTACACACTTGTACAACCTTGTACACACTTGTACATCCTTGTACACACTTGTACAACCTTGTACACAATTGTAAAACATTGTACACACTTGTACAACCTTGTACAAACTTGTACACACTTGTATAAACTTTTACATCCTTGTACACATTTGTACACCCTTGTACACACTTGTACAACCTTGTACAAACCTGTAAACCCTTGTACACACTTGTACAAGCTTGTACACGATTGTACAAGCTTGTACACGATTGTACACCCTTGTACACACTTGTGAACCCTTGTACACACTTGTACAACCTTGTACACACTTGTACAACCTTCTACACACTTGTACAACCTTGTACACACTTGTACAACCTTGTACACTCTTGTAAAAGCTTGTACAACCTTGTACAAACTTGTACACACTTGTACAAACTTTTACATCCTTGTACACATTTGTACACCCTTGTACACACTTGTACAAACTTGTACATTCTTGTACATACTTGTACACCCTTGTACACACTTGTACAAACTTGTACATTCTTGTACATACTTGTACACCCTTGTACACACTTGTACAACCTTGTACAAACCTGTAAACCCTTGTACAAGCTTGTACACACTTGTACAAGCTTGTACACACTTGTACACCCTTGTACAAACTTGTGCACCCTTGTACACTTTTGTACACCCTTGTACACATTTGTACAACCTTGTACAAACTTGTACACACTTGAACAAACTTGTACACACTTGTACAACCTTGTACACACTTGTACAACCTTGTACACACTTGTACAACTTTGTACACGCTTGTACAACCTTGTACACGCTTGTACAACCTTGTACACACTTGTACAACCTTTTACACCATTGTTAAACCTTGTACACACTTGTACATTCTTGTGCAAACTTGTACTTACTTGTACAACCTTGTACAAACTTGTACACACTTGTACAAACTTTTACATTCTTGTACACATTTGTACACCCTTGTACACACTTGTACAACCTTGTACAAACCTGTACACCCTTGTACACACTTGTACAAGCTTGTACACGATTGTACACCCTTGTACACACTTGTGCACCCTTGTATACATTTGTACAACCTTGTACAAACTTGTACACAATTGTACAAACTTGTACACACTTGTAAAAAATTGTACACCCTTGTACACACTTGTACAACCTTGTACACACTTGTACAAACTTGTACACCCTTGTACACACTTGTACAACCTTGTACACACTTGTACAACCTTGTACACACTTGTACAACCTTGTACACAATTGTACAACCTTGTACAACCTTGTACACACTTGTACAACCTTGTACACACTTGTACAACCTTGTACACACTTGTACAACCTTGTAAAAACTTGTACAACCTTGTACACACTTGTACACCCTTGTACACACTTGTACAAGCTTGTACACACTGGTACAACCTTGTACACACTTGTTCACCCTTGTACACACTTGTACAACCTTTTACAAACTTGTACACACTTGTACAAAATTGTACATTCTTGTACATACTTGTACATCCTTGTACACATTTGTACAACCTAGTACAAACCTGTACACCATTGTACACACTTGTACAAGCTTGTACACACTTGTACACCCTTGTACAAACTTGTGCACCCTTGTACACTTTTGTACACCCTTGTACACATTTGTACAACCTTGTACAAACTTAAACACACTTGTACAAACATGTACACACTTGAACAACCATGTACACACTTGTACAACCTTGTACACACTTGTACAAGCTTGTACACACTTGTACAACCTTGTACACACTTGTACAACCTTGTCCACACTTGTATAACCTTGTACACATTGTAAAACCTTGTACACACTTGTACAACCTTGTACAAACCTGTACACCCTTGTACACACTTGGACAAGCTTGTACACGATTGTACACTCTTGTACACACTTGTGCAACCTTGTACACACTTGTGCAACCTTGTACACACTTGTACAACCTTGTAAACACTTGTACAACCTTGTACACACTTGTTCAAGCTTGTACACACTTGTACAACCTTGTACAAACCTGTACACCCTTGTACACACTTGTACACCCTTGTACAAACTTGTGCACCCTTGTACACTTTTGTACACCCTTGTACACATTTGTACAACCTTGTACAAACTTGTACACACTTGTACAAACTTGTACACACTTGTACAACCTTGTACACACTTGTACATCCTTGTACACACTTGTACAACCTTGTACACAATTGTAAAACATTGTACACACTTGTACAACCTTGTACAAACTTGTACACACTTGTATAAACTTTTACATCCTTGTACACATTTGTACACCCTTGTACACACTTGTACAACCTTGTACAAACCTGTAAACCCTTGTACACACTTTTACAAGCTTGTACACGATTGTACAAGCTTGTACACGATTGTACACCCTTGTACACACTTGTAAACCCATGTACACACTTGTACAACCTTGTACACACTTGTACAACCTTCTACACACTTGTACAACCTTGTACACACTTGTACAACCTTGTACACTCTTGTAAAAGCTTGTACAACCTTGTACAAACTTGTACACACTTGTACAAACTTTTACATCCTTGTACACATTTGTACACCCTTGTACACACTTGTACAAACTTGTACATTCTTGTACATACTTGTACACCCTTGTACACACTTGTACAAACTTGTACATTCTTGTACATACTTGTACACCCTTGTACACACTTGTACAACCTTGTACAAACCTGTAAACCCTTGTACAAGCTTGTACACACTTTTACAAGCTTGTACACACTTGTACACCCTTGTACAAACTTGTGCACCCTTGTACACTTTTGTACACCCTTGTACACATTTGTACAACCTTGTACAAACTTGTACACACTTGAACAAACTTGTACACACTTGTACAACCTTGTACACACTTGTACAACCTTGTACACACTTGTACAACCTTGTACACGCTTGTACAACCTTGTACACGCTTGTACAACCTTGTACACACTTGTACAACCTTTTACACAATTGTTAAACCTTGTACACACTTGTACATTCTTGTGCAAACTTGTACTTACTTGTACAACCTTGTACAAACTTGTACACACTTGTACAAACTTTTACATCCTTGTACACATTTGTACACCCTTGTACACACTTGTACAACCTTGTACAAACCTGTACACCCTTGTACACACTTGTACAAGCTTGTACACGATTGTACACCCTTGTACACACTTGTGCACCCTTGTATACATTTGTACAACCTTGTACAAACTTGTACACAATTGTACAAACTTGTACACACTTGTAAAAAATTGTACACCCTTGTACACACTTGTACAACCTTGTACACACTTGTACAAACTTGTACACCCTTGTACACACTTGTACAACCTTGTACACACTTGTACAACCTTGTACACACTTCTACAACCTTGTACACAATTGTACAACCTTGTACAACCTTGTACACACTTGTACAACCTTGTACACACTTGTACAACCTTGTACACACTTGTACAACCTTGTAAAAACTTGTACAACCTTGTACACACTTGTACACCCTTGTACACACTTGTACAAGCTTGTACACACTGGTACAACCTTGTACACACTTGTTCACCCTTGTACACACTTGTACAACCTTTTACAAACTTGTACACACTTGTACAAAATTGTACATTCTTGTACATACTTGTACATCCTTGTACACATTTGTACAACCTAGTACAAACCTGTACACCATTATACACACTTGTACAAGCTTGTACACACTTGTACACCCTTGTACAAACTTGTGCACCCTTGTACACTTTTGTACACCCTTGTACACATTTGTCCAACCTTGTACAAACTTAAACACACTTGTACAAACATGTACACACTTGAACAACCATGTACACACTTGTACAACCTTGTACACACTTGTACAAGCTTGTACACACTTGTACAACCTTGTACACACTTGTACAACCTTGTCCACACTTGTATAACCTTGTACACATTGTAAAACCTTGTACACACTTGTACAACCTTGTACAAACCTGTACACCCTTGTACACACTTGTACAAGCTTGTACACGATTGTACACTCTTGTACACACTTGTGCAACCTTGTACACACTTGTGCAACCTTGTACACACTTGTACAACCTTGTAAACACTTGTACAACCTTGTACACACTTGTTCAAGCTTGTACACACTTGTACAACCTTGTACAAACCTGTACACCCTTGTACACACTTGTACACCCTTGTACAAACTTGTGCACCCTTGTACACTTTTGTACACCCTTGTACACATTTGTACAACCTTGTACAAACTTGTACACACTTGTACAAACTTGTACACACTTGTACAACCTTGTACACACTTGTACATCCTTGTACACACTTGTACAACCTTGTACACAATTGTACAACCTTGTACACAATTGTAAAACATTGTACACACTTGTACAACCTTGTACAAACTTGTACACACTTGTATAAACTTTTACATCCTTGTACACATTTGTACACCCTTGTACACACTTGTACAACCTTGTACAAACCTGTAAACCCTTGTACACACTTGTACAAGCTTGTACACGATTGTACAAGCTTGTACACGATTGTACACCCTTGTACACACTTGTGAACCCTTGTACACACTTGTACAACCTTGTACACACTTGTACAACCTTCTACACACTTGTACAACCTTGTACACACTTGTACAACCTTGTACAAACTTGTACAAGCTTGTACAACCTTGTACAAACTTGTACACACTTGTACAAACTTTTACATCCTTGTACACATTTGTACACCCTTGTACACACTTGTACAAACTTGTACATTCTTGTACATACTTGTACACCCTTGTACACACTTGTACAAACTTGTACATTCTTGTACATACTTGTACACCCTTGTACACACTTGTACAACCTTGTACAAACCTGTAAACCCTTGTACAAGCTTGTACACACTTGTACAAGCTTGTACACACTTGTACACCCTTGTACAAACTTGTGCACCCTTGTACACTTTTGTACACCCTTGTACACATTTGTACAACCTTGTACAAACTTGTACACACTTGAACAAACTTGTACACACTTGTACAACCTTGTACACACTTGTACAACCTTGTACACACTTGTACAACCTTGTACACACTTGTACAAGCTTGTACACACTTGTACAACCTTGTACACACTTGTACAAGCTTGTACACACTTGTACAACCTTGTACACACTTGTACAACCTTTTACACAATTGTAAAACCTTGTACACACTTGTACATTCTTGTACAAACTTGTACTTACTTGTACAACCTTGTACAAACTTTTACATCCTTGTACACATTTGTACACCCTTGTACACACTTGTACAACCTTGTACAAACCTGTACACCCTTGTACACACTTGTACAAGCTTGTACACGATTGTACACCCTTGTACACACTTGTGCACCCTTGTACACACTTGTACACCCTTGTACACACTTGTACAACCTTTTACAAACTTGTACACACTTGTACAAACTTGAACATTCTTGTACATACTTGTACACTCTTGTAAACACTTGTACAACCTTGTACAAACTTGTACAAGCTTGTACACACTTGTACAAGCTTGTACACACTTGTACACCCTTGTACAAACTTTTGCACCCTTGTACACACTTGTACAACCTTGTACACAATTGTACAACCTTGTACAACCATGTACAAACTTGTACAACTTTGTACACACTTGTACAACCTTGTACACACTTGTACACCTTTGTACACACTTGTACAACCTTGTACACTATGATACAACCTTGTACACACTTGTACAACCTTGTACACACTTGTACAACCTTTTACAAACTTGTACACACTTGTACAAACTTGTACATTCTTTTGTACACCCTTGTAAACACTTGTACAACCTTGTACAAACCTGTACACCCTTGTACACACTTGTACAAGCTTGTACACACTTGTACAAGCTTGTACACACTTGTACACCCTTGTACAAACTTGTGCACCCTTGTACACTTTTGTACATCCTTGTATACATTTGTACAACCTTGTACAAACTTGTTCACCCTTGTACACACTTGTACAACCTTTTACAAACTTGTACACACTTGTACAAAATTGTACATTCTTGTACATACTTGTACATCCTTGTACACATTTGTACAACCTAGTACAAACCTGTACACCATTGTACTCACTTGTACAAGCTTGTACACACTTGTACACCCATGTACAAACTTGTGCACCCTTGTACACTTTTGTACACCCTTGTACACATTTGTACAACCTTGTACAAACTTAAACACACTTGTACAAACATGTACACACTTGAAAAACCATGTACACACTTGTACAACCTTGTACACACTTGTACAAGCTTGTACACACTTGTACAACCTTGTACACACTTGTACAACCTTGTACACACTTGTACAACCTTGTACACACTTGTACAACCTTGTACACACTTGTACAACCTTGTACACAATTGTAAAACCTTGTACACACTTGTACAACCTTGTACAAACCTGTACACCCTTGTACACACTTGTACAAGCTTGTACACGATTGTACACTCTTGTACACACTTGTGCAACCTTGTACACACTTGTGCAACCTTGTACACACTTGTACAACCTTGTAAACACTTGTACAACCTTGTACACACTTGTTCAAGCTTGTACACACTTGTACAACCTTGTACAAACCTGTACACCCTTGTACACACTTGTACACCCTTGTACAAACTTGTGCACCCTTGTACACTTTTGTACACCCTTGTACACATTTGTACAACCTTGTACAAACTTGTACACACTTGTACAAACTTGTACACACTTGTACAACCTTGTACACACTTGTACATCCTTGTACACACTTGTACAACCTTTTACAAACTTGTACACAGTTGTACAGACTTGTACATTCTTGTACATACTTGTACACCCTTGTAAACACTTGTACAACCTTGTACAAACCTGTACACCCTTGTACACACTTGTACAAGCTTGTACACACTTGTACACCCTTGTACAAACTTGTGCACCCTTGTACACTTTTGTACACCCTTGTATACATTTGTACAACCTTGTACAAACTTGTGCACACTTGTACAAACTTGTACACACTTGTACAAACTTGTACACCCTTGTACACACTTGTACAACCTTGTACACACTTGTACAACCTTGTACACAATTGTACAACCTTGTACAACCTTGTACACACTTGTACAACCTTGTACACACTTGTACAACCTTGTACACACTTGTACAACCTTGTACACACTTGTACAACCTTGTACACACTTGTGTCTAAGATGTCTTTTTATTTAGAGGGATGTCTTGTTTTTTAGAGGGTTGTCTTGTTTTTTAGAGGGTTTTCTTGTAATTTAGATGGGATGTCTTGTTATTTAGAGGGATTTCTTAATATTTAGCGGAATGTCTTGTTTATTAGAGGGATGTCTTGCTATTTAGAGGGATGTCTTTTTATTTGGAGGGATGTCTTGTTATTTAGAGGGATGTCTTAATATTTAGAGGGATGTCTTGTTATTTAGAGGAATGTCTTGTTATTTAAAAGGGATGTCTTGTTATTTAGAGGGATGTCTTGTTATTTAGTGGGATGTCTTGTTATTTAGAGGGATGTCTTGTTATTTAGAGAGGTGTCTTGTTATTTAAAGGGATGTCTTGTTATTTAGAGGGATGTCTTGTTATTTAGAGGGATGTCTTGTTATTTGAAGGGATGTCTTAATATTTAGAGAGATGTCTTGTTATTTAGAGGGATGTCTTGTTATTTAGAGGGATGTCTTGTTATTTAGAGGGATGTCTTCATATTTGGAGGGATATCTTGTTATTTAGAGGGATGTCTTGTTATTTGGAGGGATGCTTGTTATTAAGAGGGATGTCTTATAATTTAGAGAGATGTTTCGTTATTTGGAGGTATGTCTTGTTATTTAGAGGGATGTCTTGTTATTTAGAGGGATGTCTTGGTATTTGGAGGGATGTCTAGTTATTTAGAGGGATGTCTTTTTATTTAGAGGGATGTCTTGTTATTTAGAGGGATGTCTTGTTATTTAGAGGGATGTCTTGTTATTTGAAGGGATGTCTTAATATTTAGAGGGATGTCTTGCTTTTTTGAGGGATTTCTTGTTATTTGGAGGGATGTCTTGTTATTTAGAGGGATGTCTTGTTATTTAGAGGAATGTCTTGTTATTTAAAAGGGATGTCTTGTTATTTAGAGGGATGTCTTGTTTTTTAGTGGGATGTCTTGTTATTTAGAGGGATGTCTTCTTATTTGGAGGGAAGTCTTGTTATTTGGAGGGAAGTCTTGTTATTTGGAGGAATGTCTTGTTATTTAGAGGGATATCTTGTTATTTGGAGATATGTCTTGTTATTTAGAGGGATGTCTTGCTATTTAGAGGGATGTCTTTTTATTTGGAGGGATGTCTTGTTATTTAGAGGGATGTCTTGTTATTTAGAGGAATGTCTTGTTATTTAAAAGGGATGTCTTAATATTTAGAGGGATGTCTTGTTATTTAGAGGGATGTCTTAATATTTAGAGGGATGTCTTGTTATTTGAAGGGATGTCTTAATATTTAGAGGGATGTCTTGTTATTTAGAGGGATGTCTTGTTATTTAGAGGGATGTCTTGTTTTTTAAAGGGTTGTCTTGTTATTTGGAGGGATGTCTTAATATTTAGAGGGATGTCTTGGTATTTAGAGGGATGTCTTGTTATTTAGAGGGATGTCTTGTTATTTAGAGGGATGTCTTCTTATTTGGAGGGAAGTCTTGTTATTTGGAGGAATGTCTTGTTATTTAGAGGGATATCTTGTTATTTGGAGGGATGTCTTGTTATTTAGAGGGATGTCTTGCTATTTAGAGGGATGTCTTTTTATTTGGAGGGATGTCTTGTTATTTAGAGGGATGTCTTGTTATTTAGAGGAATGTCTTGTTATTTAAAAGGGATGTCTTGTTATTTAGAGGGACGTCTTGTTATTTAGTGGGATGTCTTGTTATTTAGAGGGATGTCTTGTTATTTAGAGAGATGTCTTGTTATTTAAAGGGATGTCTTAATATTTAGAGGGATGTCTTGTTATTTAGAGGGATGTCTTAATATTTAGAGGGATGTCTTGTTATTTGGAGGGATGTCTTAATATTTAGAGGGATGTCTTGTTATTTAGAGGGATGTCTTGTTATTTAGAGGGATGTCTTGTTTTTTAAAGGGTTGTCTTGTTATTTGGAGGGATGTCTTAATATTTAGAGGGATGTCTTGGTATTTGGAGGGATGTCTTGTTATTTAGAGGGATGTCTTAATGTTTAGCGGAATGTCTAGTTTATTAGAGGGATGTCTTGTTATTTAGAGGGATGTCTTGTTATTTAGAGGGATGTCTTAATATTTGGAGGGATGTCTTGTTATTTAGAGGGATGTCTTAATATTTAGAGGGATGTCTTGTTTTTTAGTGGGATGTCTTGTTATTTAGAGGGATGTCTTGTTATTTGGAGAGATGTCTTTTTATTTAGAGGGATGTCTTGTTTTTTAGAGGGTTGTCTTGTTATTTGGAGGGATGTCTTGTTTTTTAGAGGGTTGTCTTGTAATTTAGATGGGATGTCTTGTTATTTAGAGGGATGTCTTAATATTAAGCGGAATGTCTTGTTTATTAGAGGGATGTCTTGCTATTTAGAGGGATGTCTTTTTATTTGGAGGGATGTCTTGTTATTTAGAGGGATGTCTTGTTATTTAGAGGAATGTCTTGTTATTTAGAGAGATGTCTTGTTATTTAAAGGGATGTCTTAATATTTAGAGGGATGTCTTGTTATTTAGAGGGATGTCTTAATATTTAGTGGAATGTCTTGTTTATTAGAGGGATGTCTTGCTATTTAAAGGGATGTATTTTTATTTGGAGGGATGTCTTGTTATTTAGAGGGATGTCTTGTTATTTAGAGGAATGTCTTGTTATTTAAAAGGGATGTCTTGTTATTTAGAGGGATGTCTTGTTATTTAGTGGGATGTCTTGTTATTTAGAGGGATGTCTTGTTATTTAGAGAGATGTCTTGTTATTTAAAGGGATGTCTTAATATTTAGAGGGATGTCTTGTTATTTAGAGGGATGTCTTAATATTTAGAGGGATGTCTTGTTATTTGAAGAGATGTCTTAAAATTTAGAGGGATGTCTTGTTATTTAGAGGGATGTCTTGTTATTTAGAGGGATGTCTTGTTATTTAGAGGGATGTCTTGTTATTTGAAGGGATGTCTTAATATTTAGAGGGATGTCTTGCTTTTTTGAGGGATTTCTTGTTATTTGGAGGGATGTCTTGTTATTTAGAGGGATGTCTTGTTATTTAGGGGAATGTCTTGTTATTTAAAAGGGATGTCTTGTTATTTAGAGGGATGTCTTGTTTTTTAGTGGGATGTCTTGTTATTTAGAGGGATGTCTTCTTATTTGGAGGGAAGTCTTGTTATTTGGAGGAATGTCTTGTTATTTAGAGGGATATCTTGTTATTTGGAGATATGTCTTGTTATTTAGAGGGATGTCTTGCTATTTAGAGGGATGTCTTTTTATTTGGAGGGATGTCTTGTTATTTAGAGGGATGTCTTGTTATTTAGAGGAATGTCTTGTTATTTAAAAGGGATGTCTTAATATTTAGAGGGATGTCTTGTTATTTAGAGGGATGTCTTAATATTTAGAGGGATGTCTTGTTATTTGAAGGGATGTCTTAATATTTAGAGGGATGTCTTGTTATTTAGAGGGATGTCTTGTTATTTAGAGGGATGTCTTGTTTTTTAAAGGGTTGTCTTGTTATTTGGAGGGATGTCTTAATATTTAGAGGGATGTCTTGGTATTTAGAGGGATGTCTTGTTATTTAGAGGGATGTCTTGTTATTTAGAGGGATGTCTTGTTATTTAGAGGGATGTCTTCTTATTTGGAGGGAAGTCTTGTTATTTGGAGGAATGTCTTGTTATTTAGAGGGATATCTTGTTATTTGGAGGGATGTCTTGTTATTTAGAGGGATGTCTTGCTATTTAGAGGGATGTCTTTTTATTTGGAGGGATGTCTTGTTATTTAGAGGGATGTCTTGTTATTTAGAGGAATGTCTTGTTATTTAAAAGGGATGTCTTGTTATTTAGAGGGACGTCTTGTTATTTAGTGGGATGTCTTGTTATTTAGAGGGATGTCTTGTTATTTAGAGAGATGTCTTGTTATTTAAAGGGATGTCTTAATATTTAGAGGGATGTCTTGTTATTTAGAGGGATGTCTTAATATTTAGAGGGATGTCTTGTTATTTGGAGGGATGTCTTAATATTTAGAGGGATGTCTTGTTATTTAGAGGGATGTCTTGTTATTTAGAGGGATGTCTTGTTTTTTAAAGGGTTGTCTTGTTATTTGGAGGGATGTCTTAATATTTAGAGGGATGTCTTGGTATTTGGAGGGATGTCTTGTTATTTAGAGGGATGTCTTAATGTTTAGCGGAATGTCTAGTTTATTAGAGGGATGTCTTGTTATTTAGAGGGATGTCTTGTTATTTAGAGGGATGTCTTAATATTTGGAGGGATGTCTTGTTATTTAGAGGGATGTCTTAATATTTAGAGGGATGTCTTGTTTTTTAGTGGGATGTCTTGTTATTTAGAGGGATGTCTTGTTATTTGGAGAGATGTCTTTTTATTTAGAGGGATGTCTTGTTTTTTAGAGGGTTGTCTTGTTATTTGGAGGGATGTCTTGTTTTTTAGAGGGTTGTCTTGTAATTTAGATGGGATGTCTTGTTATTTAGAGGGATGTCTTAATATTAAGCGGAATGTCTTGTTTATTAGAGGGATGTCTTGCTATTTAGAGGGATGTCTTTTTATTTGGAGGGATGTCTTGTTATTTAGAGGGATGTCTTGTTATTTAGAGGAATGTCTTGTTATTTAGAGAGATGTCTTGTTATTTAAAGGGATGTCTTAATATTTAGAGGGATGTCTTGTTATTTAGAGGGATGTCTTAATATTTAGTGGAATGTCTTGTTTATTAGAGGGATGTCTTGCTATTTAGAGGGATGTATTTTTATTTGGAGGGATGTCTTGTTATTTAGAGGGATGTCTTGTTATTTAGAGGAATGTCTTGTTATTTAAAAGGGATGTCTTGTTATTTAGAGGGATGTCTTGTTATTTAGTGGGATGTCTTGTTATTTAGAGGGATGTCTTGTTATTTAGAGAGATGTCTTGTTATTTAAAGGGATGTCTTAATATTTAGAGGGATGTCTTGTTATTTAGAGGGATGTCTTAATATTTAGAGGGATGTCTTGTTATTTGAAGGGATGTCTTAATATTTAGAGGGATGTCTTGTTATTTAGAGGGATGTCTTGTTATTTAGAGGGATGTCTTGTTATTTAGAGGGATGTCTTGTTTTTTAAAGGGTTGTCTTGTTATTTGGAGGGATGTCTTAATATTTAGAGGGATGTCTTGGTATTTAGAGGGATGTCTTGTTATTTAGAGGGATGTCTTAATATTTAGCGAAATGTCTTAAGGGATGTCTTGTTTTTTAGAGGGTTGTCTTGTAATTTAGATGGGATGTCTTGTTATTTAGAGGGATGTCTTGATATTTACAGGTATGTCTTGTTATTTAGAGGGATGTCTTAATATTTAGAGGAATGTCTTGTTATATAGATGGATGTCTTGTTATTTAGAGGGATGTCTTGATATTTAGAGGGATGTCTTGTTTTTTAGAGAGATGTCTTGTTATTTAGAGGGTTTTTTTGTTTTTTAGAGGGTTGTCTTGTTATTTGGAGGGATGTCTTGTTATTTAGATTGATGTCTTAATTTTTGGAGAGATGTCTTTTTATTTGGAGGGATGTCTTGTTATTTAGGGGGATGTCTTGTTATTTAGAGGAATGTCTTGTTATTTAAAAGGGATGTCTTGTTATTTAGAGGGATGTCTTGTTATTTAGAGGGATGTCTTGTTATTTAGAGGGATGTCTTGTTATTTAGAGGGATGTCTTGTTATTTAGAGGGATGTCTTGTTATTTGAAGGGATGTCTTAATATTTAGAGAGATGTCTTGTTATTTAGAGGGATGTCTTGTTATTTAGAGGGATGTCTTGTTATTTAGAGGGATGTCTTCATATTTGGAGGGATGTCTTCATATTTGGAGGGATGTCTTGTTATTTAGAGGGATGTCTTGTTATTTGGAGGGATGCTTGTTATTAAGAGGGATGTCTTATAATTTAGAGGGATGTCTTGTTATTTGAAGGTATGTCTTGTTATTTAGAGGGATGTCTTGTTATTTAGAGGGATGTCTTGGTATTTGGAGGGATGTCTAGTTATTTAGAGGGATGTCTTTTTATTTAGAGGGATGTCTAGTTATTTAGAGGAATGTCTTGTTATTTAAAAGGGATGTCTTGTTATTTAGAGGGATGTCTTGTTATTTAGTGGGATGTCTTGTTATTTAGAGGGATGTCTTGTTATTTAGAGAGATGTCTTGTTATTTAAAGGGATGTCTTAATATTTAGAGGGATGTCTCGTTATTTAGAGGGATGTCTTAATATTTAGAGGGATGTCTTGTTATTTGGAGGGATGTCTTAATATTTAGAGGGATGTCTTGTTATTTAGAGGGATGTCTTGTTATTTAGAGAGATGTCTTGTTATTTAAAGGGATGTCTTGTTATTTAGAGGGATATCTTAATATTTAGAGGGATGTCTTGTTATTTAAAGGGATGTCTTAATATTTAGAGGGATGTCTTGTTATTTAGAGGGATGTCTTGTTATTTAGAGGGATGTCTTGTTTTTTAAAGGGTTGTCTTGTTATTTGGAGGGATGTCTTAATATTTAGAGGGATGTCTTGGTATTTAGAGGGATGTCTTGTTATTTAGAGGGATGTCTTGTTATTTAGAGGGATGTCTTCTTATTTGGAGGGAAGTCTTGTTATTTGGAGGAATGTCTTGTCATTTAGAGGGATATCTTGTTATTTGGAGGGATGTCTAGTTATTTAGAGGGATGTCTTTTTATTTAGAGGGATGTCTTGTTATTTAGAGGGATGTCTTGTTATTTAGAGGGATGTCTTGTTATTTGAAGGGATGTCTTAATATTTAGAGGGATGTCTTGCTATTTTGAGGGATTTCTTGTTATTTGGAGGGATGTCTTGTTATTTAGAGGGATGTCTTGTTATTAAGAGGAATGTCTTGTTATTTAAAAGGGATGTCTTGTTATTTAGAGGGACGTCTTGTTATTTAGTGGGATGTCTTGTTATTTAGAGGGATGTCTTGTTATTTAGAGAGATGTCTTGTTATTTAAAGGGATGTCTTAATATTTAGAGGGATGTCTTGTTATTTAGAGGGATGTCTTAATATTTAGAGGGATGTCTTGTTATTTGGAGGGATGTCTTAATATTTAGAGGGATGTCTTGTTATTTAGAGGGATGTCTTGTTATTTAGAGGGATGTCTTGTTTTTTAAAGGGTTTTCTTGTTATTTGGAGGGATGTCTTGATATTTAGAGGGATGTCTTGGTATTTGGAGGGATGTCTTGTTATTTAGAGGGATGTCTTAATATTTAGCGGAATGTCTAGTTTATTAGAGGGATGTCTTGTTATTTAGAGGGATGTCTTGTTATTTAGAGGGATGTCTTAATATTTGGAGGGATGTCTTGTTATTTAGAGGGATGTCTTAATATTTAGAGGGATGTCTTGTTTTTTAGTGGGATGTCTTGTTATTTAGAGGGATGTCTTGTTATTTAGAGGGTTTTTTTGTTTTTTAGAGGGTTGTCTTGTTATTTGGAGGGATGTCTTGTTATTTAGATTGATGTCTTAATATTTAGAGGGATGTCTTGTTTTTTAGAGGGATGTCTTGTTATTTAGAGGGATGTCTTGTTATTTAGAGGGATGTCTTGTTATTTAGAGGGATGTCTTGTTATTTGAAGGGATGTCTTAATATTTAGAGAGATGTCTTGTTATTTAGAGGGATGTCTTGTTATTTAGAGGGATGTCTTGTTATTTAGAGGGATGTCTTCATATTTGGAGGGATGTCTTCATATTTGGAGGGATGTCTTGTTATTTAGAGGGATGTCTTGTTATTTGGAGGGATGCTTGTTATTAAGAGGGATGTCTTATAATTTAGAGGGATGTCTTGTTATTTGGAGGTATGTCTTGTTATTTAGAGGGATGTCTTGTTATTTAGAGGGATGTCTTGGTATTTGGAGGGATGTCTAGTTATTTAGAGGGATGTCTTTTTATTTAGAGGGATGTCTTGTTATTTAGAGGGATGTCTTGGTATTTGGAGGGATGTCTAGTTATTTAGAGGGATGTCTTTTTATTTAGAGGGATGTCTTGTTATTTAGAGGGATGTCTTGTTATTTAGAGGGATGTCATGTTATTTGAAGGGATGTCTTAATATTTAGAGGGATGTCTTGCTATTTTGAGGGATTTCTTGTTATTTGGAGGGATGTCTTGTTATTTAGAGGGATGTCTTGTTATTTAGAGGAATGTCTTGTTATTTAAAAGGGATGTCTTGTTATTTAGAGGGATGTCTTGTTATTTAGTGGGATGTCTTGTTATTTAGAGGGATGTCTTGTTATTTATCGAGATGTCTTGTTATTTAAAGGGATGTCTTAATATTTAGAGGGATGTCTTTTTATTTAGAGGGATGTCTTAATATTTAGAGGGATGTCTTGTTATTTGGAGGGATGTCTTAATATTTAGAGGGATGTCTTGTTATTTAGAGGGATGTCTTGTTATTTAGAGAGATGTCTTGTTATTTAAAGGGATGTCTTAATATTTAGAGGGATGTCTTGTTATTTAGAGGGATGTCTTAATATTTAGAGGGATGTCTTGTTATTTGAAGGGATGTCTTAATATTTAGAGGTATGTCTTGTTATTTAGAGGAATGTCTTGTTATTTAGAGGGATGTCTTGTTTTTTAAAGGGTTGTCTTGTTATTTGGAGGGATGTCTTAATATTTAGAGGGATGTCTTGGTATTTAGAGGGATGTCTTGTTATTTAGAGGGATGTCTTGTTATTTAGAAGGATGTCTTCTTATTTGGAGGGAAGTCTTGTTATTTGGAGGAATGTCTTGTTATTTAGAGGGATATCTTGTTATTTGGAGGGATGTCTTGTTATTTAGAGGGATGTCTTGCTATTTAGAGTGATGTCTTTTTATTTGGAGGGATGTCTTGTTATTTAGAGGGATGTCTTGTTATTTAGAGGAATGTCTTGTTATTTAAAAGGGATGTCTTGTTATTTAGAGGGACGTCTTGTTATTTAGTGGGATGTCTTGTTATTTAGAGGGATGTCTTGTTATTTAGAGAGATGTCTTGTTATTTAAAGGGATGTCTTAATATTTAGAGGGATGTCTTGTTATTTAGAGGGATGTCTTAATATTTAGAGGGATGTCTTGTTATTTGGAGGGATGTCTTAATATTTAGAGGGATGTCTTGTTATTTAGAGGGATGTCTTGTTATTTAGAGGGATGTCTTGTTTTTTAAAGGGTTTTCTTGTTATTTGGAGGGATGTCTTAATATTTAGAGGGATGTCTTGGTATTTGGAGGGATAACTTGTTATTTAGAGGGATGTCTTAATATTTAGCGGAATGTCTAGTTTATTAGAGGGATGTCTTGTTATTTAGAGGGATGTCTTGTTATTTAGAGGGATGTCTTAATATTTGGAGGGATGTCTTGTTATTTAGAGGGATGTCTTAATATTTAGAGGGATGTCTTGTTTTTTAGTGGGATGTCTTGTTATTTAGAGGGATGTCTTGTTATTTGGAGAGATGTCTTTTTATTTAGAGGGATGTCTTGTTTTTTAGAGGGTTGTCTTGTTATTTGGAGGGATGTCTTGTTTTTTAGAGGGTTGTCTTGTAATTTAGATGGGATGTCTTGTTATTTAGAGGGATGTTTTTTTATTTGGAGGGATGTCTTGTTATTTAGAGGGATGTCTTGTTATTTAGAGGAATGTCTTGTTATTTAAAAGGGATGTCTTGTTATTTAGAGGGATGTCTTGTTATTTAGTGGGATGTCTTGTTATTTAGAGAGATGTCTTGTTATTTAAAGGGATGTCTTAATATTTAGAGGGATGTCTTGTTATTTAGAGGGATGTCTTAATATTTAGCGGAATGTCTTGTTTATTAGAGGGATGTCTTGCTATTTAGAGGGATGTCTTTTTATTTGAAGGGATGTCTTGTTATTTAGAGGGATGTCTTGTTATTTAGAGGAATGTCTTGTTATTTAAAAGGGATGTCTTGTTATTTAGAGGGATGTCTTGTTATTTAGTGGGATGTCTTGTTATTTAGAGAGATGTCTTGTTATTTAAAGGGATGTCTTAATATTTAGAGGGATGTCTTGTTATTTAGAGGGATGTCTTAATATTTAGCGGAATGTCTTGTTTATTAGAGGGATGTCTTGCTATTTAGAGGGATGTCTTTTTATTTGGAGGGATGTCTTGTTATTTAGAGGGATGTCTTGTTATTTAGAGGAATGTCTTGTTATTTAAAAGGGATGTCTTGTTATTTAGAGGGATGTCTTGTTATTTAGTGGGATGTCTTGTTATTAAGAGGAATGTCTTGTTATTTAGAGAGATGTCTTGTTATTAAAAGGGATGTCTTAATATTTAGAGGGATGTCTTGTTATTTAGAGGGATGTCTTAATATTTAGAGGGATGTCTTGTTATTTGAAGGGATGTCTTAATATTTAGATGGATGTCTTAATATTTAGAGGGATGTCTTGGTATTTAGAGGGATGTCTTGTTATTTAGAGGGATGTCTTAATATTTAGCGGAATGTCTAGTTTATTAGAGGGATGTCTTGTTATTTAGAGGGATGTCTTGTTATTTAGAGGGATGTCTTGTTTTTTAGAGGGTTGTCTTGTTATTTGGATCGATGTCTTGTTTTTTAGAGGGTTGTGTTGTAATTTAGATGGGATGTCTTGTTATTTAGAGGGATGTCTTGTTATTTACAGGTATGTCTTGTTATTTAGAGGGATGTCTTAATATTTAGAGGAATGTCTTGTTATATAGATGGATGTCTTGTTATTTAGAGGGATGTCTTGATATTTAGAGGGATGTCTTGTTTTTTAGAGAGATGTCTTGTTATTTAGAGGGTTTATTTGTTTTTTAGAGGGTTGTCTTGTTATTTGGAGGGATGTCTTGTTATTTAGATTGATGTCTTAATATTTAGAGGGATGTCTTGTTTTTTAGAGGGATGTCTTGTTATTTAGAGGGATGTCTTGTTATTTAGAGGGATGTCTTGTTATTTAGAGGGATGTCTTGTTATTTAGTGGGATGTCTTGTTATTTGAAGGGATATCTTAATATTTAGAGAGATGTCTTGTTATTTAGAGGGATGTCTTGTTATTTAGAGGGATGTCTTGTTATTTAGAGGGATGTCTTCATATTTGGAGGGATGTCTTGTTATTTAGAGGGATGTCTTAATATTTAGAGGGATGTCTTGTTTTTTAGTGGGATGTCTTGTTATTTAGAGGGATGTCTTGTTATTTGGAGAGATGTCTTTTTATTTAGAGGGATATCTTGTTTTTTAGAGGGTTGTCTTGTTATTTGGAGGGATGTCTTGTTTTTTAGAGGGTTGTCTTGGTATTTAGAGGGATGTCTTGTTATTTAGAGGGATGTCTTGTTATTTAGAGGGATGTCTTGTTTTTTAAAGGGTTTTCTTGTTATTTGGAGGGATGTCTTGTTATTTAGAGGGATATCTTGTTATTTGGAGGGATGTCTTGTTATTTAGAGGGATGTCTTGCTATTTAGAGGGATGTCTTTTTATTTGGAGGGATGTCTTGTTATTTAGAGGGATGTCTTGTTATTTAGAGGAATGTCTTGTTATTTAAAAGGGATGTCTTGTTATTTAGAGGGACGTCTTGTTATTTAGTGGGATGTCTTGTTATTTAGAGGGATGTCTTGTTATTTAGAGAGATGTCTTGTTATTTAAAGGGATGTCTTAATATTTAGAGGGATGTCTTGTTATTTAGAGGGATGTCTTAATATTTAGAGGGATGTCTTGTTATTTGGAGGGATGTCTTAATATTTAGAGGGATGTCTTGTTATTTAGAGGGATGTCTTGTTATTTAGAGGGATGTCTTGTTTTTTAAAGGGTTGTCTTGTTATTTGGAGGGATGTCTTAATATTTAGAGGGATGTCTTGGTATTTGGAGGGATGTCTTGTTATTTAGAGGGATGTCTTAATATTTAGCGGAATGTCTAGTTTATTAGAGGGATGTCTTGTTATTTAGAGGAATGTCTTGTTATTTAGAGGGATTTCATAATATTTGGAGGGATGTCTTGTTATTTAGAGGGATGTCTTATTTGTACAACCTTGTACAAACTTGTACACACCTGTACAAACTTGTACACACTTGTACAACCTTGTACACACTTGTACAACCTTGTACACACTTGTACAACCTCGTACACACTTGTACAACCTTGTACACACTTGTACAACCTTCTACACAATTGTAAAACCTTGTACACACTTGTACAACCTTGTACACACTTGTACACCCTTGTACACACTTGTACAAAATTTTACATTCTTGTACATACTTGTACACCCTTGTACACACTTGTACAACCTTGTACAAACCTGTACACCCTTGGACACACTTGTACAAGCTTGTACACACTTGTACACCCTTGTACAAACTTGTGCACCCTTGAACACTTTTGTACACCCTTGTACACATTTGTACAACCTTGTACAAACTTAAACACACTTGTACAAACATGTACACACTTGAACAACCTTGTACACACTTGTACAACCTTGTACACACTTGAACAACCTTGTACACACTTGTACAACCTTTTACCCAATTGTAAAACCTTGTACACACTTGTACATTCTTGTACAAACTTGTACTTACTTGTACAACCTTGTACAAACTTGTACACACTTGTACAAACTTTTACATCCTTGTATACATTTGTACACCCTTGTACACACTTGTACAACCTTGTACAAACCTGTACACCCTTGTACACACTTGTACAAGCTTGTACACGATTGTACACCCTTGTACACACTTGTGCACCCTTGTACACACTTGTACACCCTTGTACACACATGTACAACCTTTTACAAACTTGTACACACTTGTACAAACTTGTACATTCTTGTACATACTTGTACACCCTTGTAAACACTTGTACAATCTTGTACAAACCTCTACACCCTTGTACACACTTGTACAAGCTTGTACACACTTGTACAAGCTTGTACACACTTGTACAAGCTTGTACACACTTGTACACCCTTGTACAAACTTGTGCACCCTTGTACACTTTTGTACACCCTTGTATACATTTGTACAAACTTGTACAAACTTGTACACACTTGTACAAACTTGTACACACTTGTACAAACTTGTACACCCTTGTACACACTTGTACAACCTTGTACACACTTGTACAACCTTGTACAAACCTGTACACCCTTGTACACACTTGTACAAGCTTGTACACGATTGTACACTCTTGTACACACTTGTGCAACCTTGTACACACTTGTACAACCTTGTACACACTTGTACAACCTTGTACACACTTGTACAACCTTGTACACACTTGTACAACCTTGTACACACTTGTTCAAGCTTGTACACACTTGTACAACCTTGTACACACTTGTACACCCTTGTACACACTTGTACAACCTTTTACAAACTTGTACACACTTGTACAAAATTGTACATTCTTGTACATACTTGTACACCCTTGTACACACTTGTACAACCTTGTACAAACCTGTACACCCTTGTACACACTTGTACAAGCTTGTACACACTTGTACAAGCTTGTACACACTTGTACACCCTTGTACATACTTGTGCACCCTTGTACACTTTTGTACACCCTTGTACACATTTGTACAACCTTGTACAAACTTGTACACACTTGGACAAACTTGTACACACTTGTACAAACTTGTGTACACTTGTACAACCTTGTACACACTTGTACAACCTTGTACACACTTGTACAACCTTGTACACACTTGTACAACCTCGTACACACTTGTACAACCTTTTACAAATTTGTACACACTTGTACAAAATTGTACATTCTTGTACATACTTGTACACCCTTGTACACACTTGTACAACCTTGTACAAACCTGTACACCCTTGTACACACTTATACAAGCTTGTACACACTTGTACAAGCTTGTACACACTTGTACACCCTTGTACAAACTTGTGCACCCTTGTACACTTTTGTACACCCTTGTACACATTTGTACAACCTTGTACAAACTTGTACACACTTGTACAAACTTGTACACACTTGTACAAACTTGTGTACACTTGTACAACCTTGTACACACTTGTACAACCTTGTACACACTTGTACAACCTTGTACACACTTGTACAACCTCGTACACACTTGTACAACCTTGTACACACTTGTACAACCTTGTACACAATTGTAAAACCTTGTACACACTTGTACAACCTTGTACACACTTGTACACCCTTGTACACACTTGTACAAAATTTTACATTCTTGTACATACTTGTACACCCTTGTACACACTTGTACAACCTTGTACAAACCTGTACACCCTTGTACACAATTGTACAAGCTTGTACACACTTGTACAAGCTTGTACACACTTGTACAAGCTTGTACACACTTGTACACCCTTGTACAAACTTGTGCACACTTGAACACTTTTGTACACCCTTGTACACATTTGTACAACCTTGTACAAACTTAAACACACTTGTACAAACATGTACACACTTGAACAACCTTGTACACACTTGTACAACCTTGTACACACTTGTACAAGCTTGTACACACTTGTACAACCTTGTACACACTTGTACAACCTTGTACAAACCTGTACACCCTTGTACACACTTGTACAAGCTTGTACACGATTGTACACTCTTGTACACACTTGTGCAACCTTGTACACACTTGTACAACCTTGTACACACTTGTACACCCTTGTACACACTTGTACAACCTTGTACAAACCTGTACACCCTTGTACACACTTGTACAAGCTTGTACACACTTGTACAAGCTTGTACACACTTGTACACCCTTGTACAAACTTTTGCACCCTTGTACACTTTTGTACACCCTTGTACACATTTGCACAACCTTGTACAAACTTGTACACACTTGTACAAACTTTTACACACTTGTACAATCTTGTGTACACTTGTACAACCTTGTACACACTTGTCTTGTACACACTGGTACAACCTTGTACACACTTGTACAACCTTCTACAACCTTGTACAACCTTGTACACAATTGTAAAACCTTGTACACACTTGTACAACCTTGTACAAACTTGTACACACTTGTACAAACTTTTACATCCTTGTACACACTTGTACAAACTTGTACACCCTTGAACACACTTGTACAACCTTGTACACACTTGTACACATTTGTACAACCTTGTACAAACTTGTACACACTTGTACAACCTTGTACAAACTTGTACACACTTGTACACACTTTTACATCCTTGTACACATTTGTACACCCTTGTACACACTTGTACAACCTTTTACAAACTTGTACATACTTGTACAAACTTGTACATTCTTGTACATACTTGTACACCCTTGTACACACTTGTACAACCTTGTACAAACCTGTACACCCTTGTACACAATTGTACAAGCTTGTACACACTTGTACAACCTTGTACAAACTTGTGCACCCTTGAACACTTTTGTACACCCTTGTACACATTTGTACAACCTTGTACAAACTTAAACACACTTGTACAAACATGTACACACTTGAACAACCTTGTACACACTTGTACAACCTTGTACACACTTGTACAAGCTTGTACACACTTGTACAACCTTGTACACACTTGTACAACCTTGTACACACTTGTACACCCTTGTACACACTTGTACAAGCTTGTACACGATTGTACACCCTTGTACACACTTGTGCACCCTTGTACACACTTGTTCACCCTTGTACACACTTGTACAACCTTTTACAAACTTGTACAACCTTTTACAAACTTGTACACACTTGTACAAACTTGTACATTCTTGTACATACTTGTACACCCTTGTAAACACTTGTACAACCTTGTACAAACCTGTACACCCTTGTACACACTTGTACAAGCTTGTACACACTCGTACAAGCTTGTACACACTTGTACACCCTTGTACAAACTTGTGCACCCTTGTACACTTTTGTACACCCTTGTATACATTTGTACAAACTTGTACAAACTTGTACACACTTGTACAAACTTGTACACACTTGTACAAACTTGTACACCCTTGTACACACTTGTACAACCTTGTACACACTTGTACAACCTTGTACAAACCTGTACACCCTTGTACACACTTGTACAAGCTTGTACACGATTGTACACTCTTGTACACACTTGTGCAACCTTGTACACACTTGTACAACCTTGTACACACTTGTACACCCTTGTACACACTTGTACAACCTTGTACAAACCTGTACACCCTTGTACACACTTGTACAAGCTTGTACACACTTGTACAAGCTTGTACACACTTGTACACCCTTGTACAAACTTTTGCACCCTTGTACACTTTTGTACACCCTTGTACACATTTGCACAACCTTGTACAAACTTGTACACACTTGTACAAACTTTTACACACTTGTACAATCTTGTGTACACTTGTACAACCTTGTACACACTTGTCTTGTACACACTGGTACAACCTTGTACACACTTGTACAACCTTCTACAACCTTGTACAACCTTGTACACAATTGTAAAACCTTGTACACACTTGTACAACCTTGTACAAACTTGTACACACTTGTACAAACTTTTACATCCTTGTACACACTTGTACAAACTTGTACACCCTTGAACACACTTGTACAACCTTGTACACACTTGTACACATTTGTACAACCTTGTACAAACTTGTACACACTTGTACAACCTTGTACAAACTTGTACACACTTGTACACACTTTTACATCCTTGTACACATTTGTACACCCTTGTACACACTTGTACAACCTTTTACAAACTTGTACATACTTGTACAAACTTGTACATTCTTGTACATACTTGTACACCCTTGTACACACTTGTACAACCTTGTACAAACCTGTACACCCTTGTACACAATTGTACAAGCTTGTACACACTTGTACAACCTTGTACAAACTTGTGCACCCTTGAACACTTTTGTACACCCTTGTACACATTTGTACAACCTTGTACAAACTTAAACACACTTGTACAAACATGTACACACTTGAACAACCTTGTACACACTTGTACAACCTTGTACACACTTGTACAAGCTTGTACACACTTGTACAACCTTGTACACACTTGTACAACCTTGTACACACTTGTACAACCTTGTACACACTTGTAAAAGCTTGTACACACTTGTACAACCTTGTACACACTTGTACAACCTTTTACACAATTTTAAAACCTTGTACACACTTGTACATTCTTGTACAAACTTGTACTTACTTGTACAACCTTGTACAAACTTGTACACACTTGTACAAACTTTTACATCCTTGTATACATTTGTACACCCTTTTACACACTTGTACAACCTTGTACAAACCTGTACACCCTTGTACACACTTGTACAAGCTTGTACACGATTGTACACCCTTGTACACACTTGTGCACCCTTGTACACACTTGTTCACCCTTGTACACACTTGTACAACCTTTTACAAACTTGTACAACCTTTTACAAACTTGTACACACTTGTACAAACTTGTACATTCTTGTACATACTTGTACACCCTTGTAAACACTTGTACAACCTTGTACAAACCTGTACACCCTTGTACACACTTGTACAAGCTTGTACACACTTGTACAAGCTTGTACACACTTGTACACCCTTGTACAAACTTGTGCACCCTTGTACACTTTTGTACACCCTTGTATACATTTGTACAAACTTGTACAAACTTGTACACACTTGTACAAACTTGTACACACTTGTACAAACTTGTACACCCTTGTACACACTTGTACAACCTTGTACACACTTGTACAACCTTGTACAAACCTGTACACCCTTGTACACACTTGTACAAGCTTGTACACGATTGTACACTCTTGTACACACTTGTGCAACCTTGTACACACTTGTGCAACCTTGTACACACTTGTACAACCTTGTACACACTTGTACAACCTTGTACACACTTGTTCAAGCTTGTACACACTTGTACAACCTTGTACACACTTGTACACCCTTGTACACACTTGTACAACCTTTTACAAACTTGTACACACTTGTACAAAATTGTACATTCTTGTACAAAATTGTACATTCTTGTACATACTTGTACACCCTTGTACACACTTGTACAACCTTGTACAAACCTGTACACCCTTGTACACACTTGTACAAGCTTGTACACACTTGTACAAGCTTGTACACACTTGTACACCCTTGTACAAACTTGTGCACCCTTGTACACTTTTGTACACCCTTGTACACATTTGTACAACCTTGTACAAACTTGTACACACTTGTACAAACTTGTACACACTTGTACAAACTTGTGTACACTTGTACAACCTTGTACACACTTGTACAACCTTGTACACACTGGTACAACCTTGTACACACTTGTACAATCTTGTACACACTTGTACAACCTTGTACACAATTGTAAAACCTTGTACACACTTGTACAACCTTGTACACTCTTGTACACACTTGTACAAACTTTTACATCCTTGTACACACTTGTACAAACTTGTACACCCTTGAACACACTTGTACAACCTTGTACACACTTGTACACATTTGTACAACCTTGTACAAACTTGTACACACTTGTACAACCTTGTACAAACTTGTACACACTTGTACACACTTTTACATCCTTGTACACATTTGTACACCCTTGTACACACTTGTACAACCTTTTACAAACTTGTACACACTTGTACAAACTTGTACATTCTTGTACATACTTGTACACCTTTGTACACACTTGTACAACCTTGTACAAACCTGTAAACCCTTGTACAAGCTTGTACACACTTGTACAAGCTTGTACACACTTGTACACCCTTGTACAAACTTGTGCACCCTTGTACACTTTTGTACACCCTTGTACACACTTGTTCAACCTTGTACAAACCTGTAAACCCTTGTACAAGCTTGTACACACTTGTAAAAGCTTGTACACACTTGTACACCCTTGTACAAACTTGTGCACCCTTGTACACTTTTGTACACCCTTGTACACATTTGTACAACCTTGTACAAACTTGTACACACTTGTACAAACTTGTACACACTTGTACAACCTTGTACACACTTGTACAACCTTGTACACACTTGTACAAGTGTGTACAAGGTTGTAAAAGTGTGTACAAGGGTGCTAAAGTGTGTACAAGGGTGTACAGTCGTGTACAAGCTTGTACAAGTTTTTACAAGGTTGTACAAGTGTGTACAAGGTTGTACAAGTGTGTACAAGGTTGTACAAGTTTGTACAAGGTTGTACAAGTGTGTACAAGGTTGTACAAGTGTGTACAAGGTTGTATAAGTGTGTACAAAGGTGTACAAGTGTGTACAAGGTTGTACAAGTGTGTACAAGGTTGTACAAGTGTGTACATGGTTGTACAAGGTTGTACAATTGTGTACCAGGTTGTACAAGTTTGTACAAGTGTGTACAAGTTTGTACAAGTGTGTACAAGTTTGTACAAGGTTGTACAAATGTATACAAGGGTGTACAAAAGTGTACAAGGGTGCACAAGTTTGTACAAGGGTGTACAAGTGTGTACAAGCTTGTACAAGTGTGTACAAGCTTGTACAAGTGTGTACAAGGGTGTACAGGTTTGTACAAGGTTGTACAAGTGTTTACAAGGGTGTACAAAAGAATGTACAAGTTTGTACAAGTGTGTACAAGTTTGTAAAAGGTTGTACAAGTGTGTACAAGGGTGTACAAGTGTGTACAATGGTTCACAAGTGTGTACAAGGGTGTACAATCGTGTACAAGCTTGTACAAGTGTGTACAGGGGTGTACAGGTTTGTACAAGGTTGTACAAGTGTGTACAAGGGTGTACAAATGTGTACAAGGCTGTAAAAGTTTGAACAAGTGTGTACAAGTTTGTACAAGGTTGTACAAGTAAGTACAAGTTTGTACAAGAATGTACAAGTGTGTACAAGGTTTTACAATTGTGTAAAAGGTTGTACAAGTGTGTACAAGGTTGTACAAATGTGTACAAGCTTGTACAAGTGTGTACAAGCTTGTACAAGTGTGTACAAGGTTGTACAAGTGTGTACAAGGTTGTACAAGTGTGTACAAGGTTGTACAAGTGTGTACAAGGGTGTACAAGTGTGTACAAGTTTGTACAAGTGTGTACAAGTTTGTACAAGGTTGTACAAATGTGTACAAGGGTGTACAAAAGTGTACAAGGGTGCACAAGTTTGTACAAGGGTGTACAAGTGTGTACAAGCTTGTACAAGTGTGTGCAAGCTTGTACAAGGGTTTACAGGTTTGTACAAGGTTGAACAAGTGTGTACAAGGGTGTACAAAAGTGTACAAGGGTGCACAAGTTTGTACAAGGGTGTACAAGTGTGTACAAGCTTGTACAAGTGTGTACAAGCTTGTACAAGGGTTTACAGGTTTGTACAAGGTTGTACAAGTGTGTACAAGGGTGTACAAGTATGTACAAGAATGTACAAGTTTGTAAAGTGTGTACAAGTTTGTAAAAGGTTGTACAAGTGTGTACAAGGGTGTACAAATGTGTACAAGGATGTAAAAGTGTGTACAAGTGTGTACAAGTTTGTACAAGGTTGTACAAGTGTGTACAAGTTTGTACAAGGTTGTACAAATGTGTACAAGTGTGTACAAGGTTGTACAAGTGTGTACAAGGGTGTACAAGTTTGTACAAGTGTGTACAAGGATGTAAAAGTTTGTACAAGTGTGTACAAGTTTGTACAAGGTTGTACAAGTGTGTACAAGGTTTTACAATTGTGTACAAGGTTGTACAAGTGTGTACAAGGTTTTACAATTGTGTACAAGGTTGTACAAGTGTGTACAAGGTTGTACAAGTGTGTACAAGGTTGTACAAGTGTGTACAAGGTTGTACAAGTGTGTACAAGGTTGTACAAGTGTACACAAGTTTGTACAAGTGTGTACAAGTTTGTACAAGTGTGTACAAGTTTGTACAAGGTTGTACAAATGTGTACAAGGGTGTACAAAAGTGTACAAGGGTGCACAAGTTTGTACAAGGGTGTACAAGTGTGTACAAGCTTGTACAAGTGTGTACAAGCTTGTACAAGTGTGTACAAGGGTGTACAGGTTTGTACAAGGTTGTACAAGTGTGTACAAATGTGTACAAGTATGTACAAGAATGTACAATTTTGTACAAGTGTGTACAAGTTAGTAAAAGGTTGTACAAGTGTGTACAAGGGTGTACAAGTGTGTACAAGGTTGTACAAGTGTGTACAAGCTTGAACAAGTGTGTACAAGGTTGTACAAGTGTGTACAAGGTTGTACAAGTGTGTACAAGGTTGCACAAGTGTGTACAAGAGTGTACAATCGTGTACAAGCTTGTACAAGTGTGTACAAGGGTGTACAGGTTTGTACAAGGTTGTACAAGTGTGTACAAGGTTGTACAAGTGTGTACAAGGTTGTACAAGTGTGTACAAGGGTGTACAAGTTTGTACAAGTGTGTACAAGTTTGTACAAGTGTGTACAAGTTTGTACAAGTTTGTACAAATGTATACAAGGGTGTACAAAAGTGTACAAGGGTGCACAAGTTTGTACAAGGGTGTACAAGTGTGTACAAGGATGTACAAGTATGTACAAGAATGTACAATTTTGTACAAGTGTGTACAAGTTTGTAAAAGGTTGTACAAGTGTGTACAAGGGTGAACAAGTGTGTACAAGGTTGTACAAGTGTGTACAAGCTTGTACAAGTGTGTACAAGGGTGTACAAGTGTGTACAAGGTTGTACAAGTTTTTACAAGGTTGTACAAGTGTGTACAAGGTTGTACAAGTGTGTACAAGGTTGTACAAGTGTGTACAAGATTGTACAAGTGTGTACAAGGTTGTACAAGTGTGTACAAGGTTGTATAAGTGTGTACAAGGTTGAAAAAGTGTGTACAAGGTTGTACAAGTGTGTACAAGCTTGTACAAGTGTGTACAAGAATGTACAGGTTTGTACAAGGTTGTACAAGTGTTTACAAGGGTGTACAAGTATGTACAAGAATGTACAAGTTTGTACTAGTGTGTACAAGTTTGTAAAAGGTTGTACAAGTGTGTACAAGGGTGTACAAGTGTGTACAAGGGTGCACAAGTGTGTACAAGGGTGTACAATCGTGTACAAGCTTGTACAAGTGTGTACAAGGGTGTACAGGTTTGTACAAGGTTGTGCAAGTGTGTACAAGGGTGTACAAATGTATACAAGGATGTAAAAGTTTGTACAAGTGTGTACAAGTTTGTACAAGGTTGTACAAGTAAGTACAAGTTTGTAAAAGAATGTACAAGTGTGTACAAGGTTTTACAATTGTGTAAAAGGTTGTACAAGTGTGTACAAGGTTGTACAAGTGTTTACAAGGGTGTACAAGTATGTACAAGAATGTACAAGTTTGTACAAGTGTGTACAAGTTTGTAAAAGGTTGTACATGTGTGTACAAGGGTGTACAAGTGTGTACAAGGGTGCACAAGTGTGTACAAGGGTGTACAATCGTGTACAAGCTTGTACAAGTGTGTACAAGGGTGTACAGGTTTGTACAAGGTTGTACAAGTGTGTACAAGGGTGTACAGGTTTGTACAAGGTTGTACAAGTGTGTACAAGGGTGTACAAATGTATACAAGGATGTAAAAGTTTGTACAAGTGTGTACAAGTTTGTACAAGGTTGTACAAGTAAGTACAAGTTTGTACAAGAATGTACAAGTGTGTACAAGGTTTTACAATTGTGTAAAAGGTTGTACAAGTGTGTACAAGGTTGTACAAGTGTGTACAAGCTTGTACAAGTGTGTACAAGGTTGTACAAGTGTGTACAAGGTTGTACAAGTGTGTACAAGCTTGTACAAGTGTGTACAAGGTTGTACAAGTGTGTACATGTTGTTCAAGTGTGTACATGTTTGTACAAGTGTGTTTAAGTTTGTACAAGGTTGTACAAATGTGTACAAGGGTGTACAAAAGTGTTTAAGGGTGCACAAGTTTGTACAAGGGTGTACAAGTTTGTACAAGGGTGTACAAGTGTGTACAAGCTTGTACAAGTGTGTACAAGCTTGTACAAGTGTGTACAAGCTTGTACAAGTGTGTACAAGGGTGTACAGGTTTGTACAAGATTGTACAAGTGTGTACAAGGGTGTACAAGTGTGTACAAGGTTGTACAAGTGTGTACAAGGTTTTACAATTGTGTACAAGGTTGTACAAGTGTGTACAAGGTTGTACAAGTGTGTACGAGGTTGTACAAGTGTGTACAAGGTTGTACAAGTGTGTACAAGGTTGTACAAGTGTGTACAAGTTTGTACAAGTGTGTACAAGTTTGTACAAGGTTGTACAAATAAGACATCCCTCTAAATAACAAGACATCCCTCCAAATATTAAGACATCCCTCTAAATAACAAGACATCCCTCTAAATAACAAGACATCCCTCTAATAAACTAGACATTCCGCTAAATATTAAGACATCCCTCTAAATAACAAGACATCCCTCCAAATACCAAGACATCCCTCTAAATATTAAGACATCCCTCCAAATAACAAGACAACCCTTTAAAAAACAAGACATCCCTCTAAATAACAAGACATCCCTCTAAATAACAAGACATCCCTCTAAATATTAAGACATCCCTCCAAATAACAAGACATCCCTCTAAATATTAAGACATCCCTCTAAATAACAAGACATCCCTCTAAATATTAAGACATCCCTTTAAATAACAAGACATCTCTCTAAATAACAAGACATCCCTCTAAATAACAAGACATCCCACTAAATAACAAGACGTCCCTCTAAATAACAAGACATCCCTTTTAAATAACAAGACATTCCTCTAAATAACAAGATATCCCTCTAAATAACAAGACATTCCTCCAAATAACAAGACTTCCCTCCAAATAAGAAGACATCCCTCTAAATAACAAGACATCCCTCTAAATAACAAGACATCCCTCTAAATACCAAGACAACCCTCTAAAAAACAAGACATCCCTCCAAATAACAAGACAACCCTCTAAAAAACAAGACATCTCTCTAAATAAAAAGACATATCTCCAAATAACAAGACATCCCTCTAAATAACAAGACATCCCTTTTAAATAACAAGACATCCCTCTAAATAACAAGACATCCCACTAAATAACAAGACGTCCCTCTAAATAACAAGACATCCCTTTTAAATAACAAGACATTCCTCTAAATAACAAGACATCCCTCTAAATAACAAGACATCCCTCCAAATAAAAAGACATCCCTCTAAATAGCAAGACATCCCTCTAAATAACAAGACATCCCTCCAAATAACAAGATATCCCTCTAAATAACAAGACATTCCTCCAAATAACAAGACTTCCCTCCAAATAAGAAGACATCCCTCTAAATAACAAGACATCCCTCTAAATAACAAGACATCCCTCTAAATACCAAGACAACCCTCTAAAAAACAAGACATCCCTCCAAATAACAAGACAACCCTCTAAAAAACAAGACATCTCTCTAAAGAAAAAAACATCTCTCCAAATAACAAGACATCCCTCTAAATAACAAGACATCCCACTAAAAAACAAGACATCCCTCTAAATATTAAGACATCCCTCTAAATAACAAGACATCCCTCCAAATATTAAGACATCTCTCTAAATAACAAGACATCCCTCTAAATAACAAGACATCCCTCTAATAAACTAGACATTCCGCTAAATATTAAGACATCCCTCTAAATAACAAGACATCCCTCTAAATAACAAGACATCCCTCCAAATATGAAGACATCCCTCTAAATAACAAGACATCCCTCTAAATAACAAGACATCCCTCTAAATAACAAGACATCTCTCTAAATATTAAGACATCCCTTCAAATAACAAGACATCCCTCTAAATAACAAGACATCCCTCTAAATAACAAGACATCCCTCTAAATAACAAGACATCCCTCTAAATAACAAGACATCCCTAGAAATAAAAAGACATCCCTCTAAATAGCAAGACATCCCTCTAATAAACAAGACATTCCGCTACATATTAAGACATCCCTCTAAATAACAAGACATCCCATCTAAATTACAAGACAACCCTCTAAAAAACAAGACATCCCTCCAAATAACAAGACAACCCTCTAAAAAACAAGACATCCCTCTAAATAAAAAGACATCTCTCCAAATAACAAGACATCCCTCTAAATAACAAGACATCCCACTAAAAAACAAGACATCCCTCTAAATATTAAGACATCCCTCTAAATAACAAGACATCCCTCCAAATATTAAGACATCCCTCTAAATAACAAGACATCCCTCTAAATAACAAGACATCCTTCTAATAAACTAGACATTCCGCTAAATATTAAGACATCCCTCTAAATAACAAGACATCCCTCCAAATACCAAGACATCCCTCTAAATATTAAGACATCCCTCCAAATAACAAGAAAACCCTTTAAAAAACAAGACATCCCTCTAAATAACAAGACATCCCTCTAAATAACAAGACATCCCTCTAAATATTAAGACATCCCTCCAAATAACAAGACATCCCTCTAAATATTAAGACATCCCTCTAAATAACAAGACATCCCTCTAAATATTAAGACATCCCTTTAAATAACAAGACATCTCTCTAAATAACAAGACATCCCTCTAAATAACAAGACATCCCACTAAATAACAAGACGTCCCTCTAAATAACAAGACATCCCTTTTAAATAACAAGACATTCCTCTAAATAACAAGACATCCCTCTAAATAACAAGACATCCCTCCAAATAAAAAGACATCCCTCTAAATAGCAAGACATCCCTCTAAATAACAAGACATCCCTCCAAATAACAAGATATCCCTCTAAATAACAAGACATTCCTCCAAATAACAAGACTTCCCTCCAAATAAGAAGACATCCTTCTAAATAACAAGACATCCCTCTAAATAACAAGACATCCCTCTAAATACCAAGACATCCCTCTAAATATTAAGACATCCCTCCAAATAACAAGACAACCCTTTAAAAAACAAGACATCCCTCTAAATAACAAGACATCCCTCTAAATAACAAGACATCCCTCTAAATATTAAGACATCCCTTCAAATAACAAGAAATCCCTCTAAATATTAAGATATCCCTCTAAATAACAAGACATCCCTCTAAATATTAAGACATCCCTTTAAATAACAAGACATCTCTCTAAATAACAAGACATCCCTCTAAATAACAAGACATCCCTCTAAATATTAAGACATCCCTCCAAATAACAAGACATCCCTCTAAATATTAAGACATCCCTCTAAATAACAAGACATCCCTCTAAATATTAAGACATCCCTTTAAATAACAAGACATCTCTCTAAATAACAAGACATCCCTCTAAATAACAAGACATCCCACTAAATAACAAGACATCCCTCTAAATAACAAGACATCCCTTTTAAATAACAAGACATTCCTCTAAATAACAAGACATCCCTCTAAATAACAAGACATCCCTCCAAATAACAAGAAATCCCTCAAAATAGCAAGACATCCCTCTAAATATTAAGACATCCCTTCAAATAACAAGACATCCCTCTAAATAACAAGACATCCCTCTAAATAACAAGACATCCCTCTAAATAAAAAGACATCCCTCTAAATAACTAGACATCCCTCCAAATACCAAGACATCCCTCTAAATAACAAGACATCCCTCTAAATAAAAAGACATCCCTCTAAATAACTAGACATCCCTCCAAATACCAAGACATCCCTCTAAATAACAAGACATCCCTCTAAATAACAAGACATACCTCCAAATAACAAGACATCCCTCTAAATTATAAGACATCCCTCTTAATAACAAGCATCCCTCCAAATAACAAGACATCCCTCTAAATAACAAGACATCCCTCCAAATATGAAGACATCCCTCCAAATATGAAGACATCCCTCTAAATAACAAGACATCCCTCTAAATAACAAGACATCCCTCTAAATAACAAGACATCTCTCTAAATATTAAGACATCCCTTCAAATAACAAGACATCCCTCTAAATAACAAGACATCCCTCTAAATAACAAGACATCCCTCTAAATAACAAGACATCCCTCTAAAAAACAAGACATCCCTCTAAATATTAAGACATCAATCTAAATAACAAGACATCCCTCCAAATAACAAGACAACCCTCTAAAAAACAAAAAAACCCTCTAAATAACAAGACATCCCTCTAAATAACAAGACATCCCACTAAAAAACAAGACATCCCTCTAAATATTAAGACATCCCTCTAAATAACAAGACATCCCTCCAAATATTAAGACATCCCTCTAAATAACAAGACATCCCTCTAAATAACAAGACATCCCTCTAATAAACTAGACATTCCGCTAAATATTAAGACATCCCTCTAAATAACAAGACATCCCTCCAAATACCAAGACATCCCTCTAAATATTAAGACATCCCTCCAAATAACAAGAAAACCCTTTAAAAAACAAGACATCCCTCTAAATAACAAGACATCCCTCTAAATAACAAGACATACCTCTAAATATTAAGACATCCCTCCAAATAACAAGACATCCCTGTAAATATTAAGACATCCCTCTAAATAACAAGACATCCCTCTAAATATTAAGACATCCCATTAAATAACAAGACATCTCTCTAAATAACAAGACATCCCTCTAAATAACAAGACATCCCACTAAATAACAAGACGTCCCTCTAAATAACAAGACATCCCTTTTAAATAACAAGACATTCCTCTAAATAACAAGACATCCCTCTAAATAACAAGACATCCCTCCAAATAATAAGACATCCCTCTAAATAGCAAGACATCCCTCTAAATAACAAGACATTCCTCCAAATAACAAGATATCCCTCTAAATAACAAGACATTCCTCCAAATAACAAGACTTCCCTCCAAATAAGAAGACATCCCTCTAAATAACAAGACATCCCTCTAAATAACAAGACATCCCTCTAAATACCAAGACATCCATCAAAATATTAAGACATCCCTCCAAATAACAAGACAACCCTTTAAAAAACAAGACATCCCTCTAAATAACAAGACATCCCTCTAAATAACAAGACATCCCTCTAAATATTAAGACATCCCTTCAAATAACAAGACATCCCTCTAAATATTAAGACATCCCTCTAAATAACAAGACATCCCTCTAAATATTAAGACATCCCTTTAAATAACAAGACATCTCTCTAAATAACAAGACATCCCTCTAAATAACAAGACATCCCTCTAAATATTAAGACATCCCTCCAAATAACAAGACATCCCTCTAAATATTAAGACATCCCTCTAAATAACAAGACATCCCTCTAAATATTAAGACATCCCTCTAAATAACAAGACATCCCTCTAAATATTAAGACATCCCTTTAAATAACAAGACATCTCTCTAAATAACAAGACATCCCTCTAAATAACAAGACATCCCACTAAATAACAAGACATCCCTCTAAATAACAAGACATCCCTTTTAAATAACAAGACATTCCTCTAAATAACAAGACATCTCTCTAAATAACAAGACATCCCTCCAAATAACAAGAAATCCCTCAAAATAGCAAGACATCCCTCTAAATATTAAGACATCCCTTCAAATAACAAGACATCCCTCTAAATAACAAGACATCCCTCTAAATAACAAGACATCCCTCTAAATAAAAAGACATCCCTCTAAATAACTAGACATCCCTCCAAATACCAAGACATCCCTCTAAATAACAAGACATCCCTCTAAATAAAAAGACATCCCTCTAAATAACTAGACATCCCTCCAAATACCAAGACATCCCTCTAAATAACAAGACATCCCTCTAAATAACAAGACATACCTCCAAATAACAAGACATCCCTCTAAATTATAAGACATCCCTCTTAATAACAAGCATCCCTCCAAATAACAAGACATCCCTCTAAATAACAAGACATCCCTCCAAATATGAAGACATCCCTCCAAATATGAAGACATCCCTCTAAATAACAAGACATCCCTCTAAATAACAAGACATCCCTCTAAATAACAAGACATCCCTCTAAAAAACAAGACATCCCTCTAAATATTAAGACATCAATCTAAATAACAAGACATCCCTCCAAATAACAAGACAACCCTCTAAAAAACAAAAAAACCCTCTAAATAACAAGACATCCCTCTAAATAACAAGACATCCCACTAAAAAACAAGACATCCCTCTAAATATTAAGACATCCCTCTAAATAACAAGACATCCCTCCAAATATTAAGACATCCCTCTAAATAACAAGACATCCCTCTAAATAACAAGACATCCCTCTAATAAACTAGACATTCCGCTAAATATTAAGACATCCCTCTAAATAACAAGACATCCCTCCAAATACCAAGACATCCCTCTAAATATTAAGACATCCCTCCAAATAACAAGAAAACCCTTTAAAAAACAAGACATCCCTCTAAATAACAAGACATCCCTCTAAATAACAAGACATACCTCTAAATATTAAGACATCCCTCCAAATAACAAGACATCCCTGTAAATATTAAGACATCCCTCTAAATAACAAGACATCCCTCTAAATATTAAGACATCCCATTAAATAACAAGACATCTCTCTAAATAACAAGACATCCCTCTAAATAACAAGACATCCCACTAAATAACAAGACGTCCCTCTAAATAACAAGACATCCCTTTTAAATAACAAGACATTCCTCTAAATAACAAGACATCCCTCTAAATAACAAGACATCCCTCCAAATAATAAGACATCCCTCTAAATAGCAAGACATCCCTCTAAATAACAAGACATTCCTCCAAATAACAAGATATCCCTCTAAATAACAAGACATTCCTCCAAATAACAAGACTTCCCTCCAAATAAGAAGACATCCCTCTAAATAACAAGACATCCCTCTAAATAACAAGACATCCCTCTAAATACCAAGACATCCATCAAAATATTAAGACATCCCTCCAAATAACAAGACAACCCTTTAAAAAACAAGACATCCCTCTAAATAACAAGACATCCCTCTAAATAACAAGACATCCCTCTAAATATTAAGACATCCCTTCAAATAACAAGACATCCCTCTAAATATTAAGACATCCCTCTAAATAACAAGACATCCCTCTAAATATTAAGACATCCCTTTAAATAACAAGACATCTCTCTAAATAACAAGACATCCCTCTAAATAACAAGACATCCCTCTAAATATTAAGACATCCCTCCAAATAACAAGACATCCCTCTAAATATTAAGACATCCCTCTAAATAACAAGACATCCCTCTAAATATTAAGACATCCCTCTAAATAACAAGACATCCCTCTAAATATTAAGACATCCCTTTAAATAACAAGACATCTCTCTAAATAACAAGACATCCCTCTAAATAACAAGACATCCCACTAAATAACAAGACATCCCTCTAAATAACAAGACATCCCTTTTAAATAACAAGACATTCCTCTAAATAACAAGACATCTCTCTAAATAACAAGACATCCCTCCAAATAACAAGAAATCCCTCAAAATAGCAAGACATCCCTCTAAATATTAAGACATCCCTTCAAATAACAAGACATCCCTCTAAATAACAAGACATCCCTCTAAATAACAAGACATCCCTCTAAATAAAAAGACATCCCTCTAAATAACTAGACATCCCTCCAAATACCAAGACATCCCTCTAAATAACAAGACATCCCTCTAAATAAAAAGACATCCCTCTAAATAACTAGACATCCCTCCAAATACCAAGACATCCCTCTAAATAACAAGACATCCCTCTAAATAACAAGACATACCTCCAAATAACAAGACATCCCTCTAAATTATAAGACATCCCTCTTAATAACAAGCATCCCTCCAAATAACAAGACATCCCTCTAAATAACAAGACATCCCTCCAAATATGAAGACATCCCTCCAAATATGAAGACATCCCTCTAAATAACAAGACATCCCTCTAAATAACAAGACATCCCTCTAAATAACAAGACATCTCTCTAAATATTAAGACATCCCTTCAAATAACAAGACATTCCTCTAAATAACAAGACATCCCTCTAAATAACAAGACATCCCTCTAAATAACAAGACATCCCTCTAAATAACAAGACATCCCTCTAAATAACAAGACATCCCTTTTAAATAACAAGACATTCCTCTAAATAACAAGACATCCCTCTAAATAACAAGACATCCCTCCAAATAAAAAGACATCCCTCTTAATATTAAGACATCAATCTAAATAACAAGACATCCCTCCAAATAACAAGACAACCCTCTAAAAAACAAAAAAACCCTCTAAATAACAAGACATCTCTCTAAAAAACAAGACATCCCTCTAAATATCAAGACATCCCTCTAAATAACAAGACATCCATCTATATAACAAGACATTCCTCTAAATATTAAGACATCCCTCTAAATAACAAGACATACCTGTAAATAACAAGACATCCCTCTAAATAACAAGACATCCCATCTAAATTACAAGACAACCCTCTAAAAAACAAGACATCCCTTAAGACATTCCGCTAAATATTAAGACATCCCTCTAAATAACAAGACATCCCTCTAAATACCAAGACATCCCTCTAAATATTAAGACATCCCTCCAAATAACAAGACAACCCTTTAAAAAACAAGACATCCCTCTAAATAACAAGACATCCCTCTAAATAACAAAACATCCCTCTAATAAGACATCCCTCTAAATATTAAGACATCCCTTCAAATAGCAAGACATCCCTTTTAAATATTAAGACATCCCTCTAAATAACAAGACATCCCTCTAAATATTAAGACATCCCTTTAAATAACAAGACATCTCTCTAAATAACAAGACATCCCACTAAATAACAAGACATCCCTCTAAATAACAAGACATCCCTTTTAAATAACAAGACATTCCTCTAAATAACAAGACATCCCTCTAAATAACAAGACATCCCTCCAAATAAAAAGACATCCCTCTAAATAGCAAGACATCCCTCTAATAAACAAGACATTCCGCTAAATATTAAGACATCCCTCTAAATAACAAGACATCCCTCTAAATATTAAGCCATCCCTTTAAATAACAAGACATCTCTCTAAATAACAAGACATCCCTCTAAATAACAAGACATCCCACTAAATAACAAGACATCCCTCTAAATAACAAGACATCCCTTTTAAATACCAAGACATCCCTCTAAATAACAAGACATCCCTCCAAATAAAAAGACATCCCTCTAAATAGCAAGACATCCCTCTAATAAACAAGACATTCCGCTAAATATTAAGACATCCCTCTAAATAACAAGACATCCCATCTAAATTACAAGACAACCCTCTAAAAAACAAGACATCCCTCCAAATAACAAGACAACCCTCTAAAAAACAAGACATCCCACTAAAAAACAAGACATCCCTCTAAATATTAAGACATCCCTCTAAATAACAAGACATCCCTCCAAATAATAAGACATCCCTCTAAATAACAAGACATCCGTCTAAATAACAAGACATCCCTCTAATAAACTAGACATTCCGCTAAATATTAAGACATCCCTCTAAATAACAAGACATCCCTCCAAATACCAAGACATCCCTCTAAATATTAAGACATCCCTCCAAATAACAAGACAACCCTTTAAAAAACAAGACATCCCTCTAAATAACAAGACATCCCTCTAAATAACAAGACATCCCACTAAATATTAAGACATCCCTCCAAATAACAAGACATCCCTCTAAATATTAAGACATCCCTCTAAATAACAAGACATCCCTCTAAATATTAAGACATCCCTTTAAATAACAAGACATCTCTCTAAATAACAAGACATCCCTCTAAATAACAAGACATCCCACTAAATAACAAGACGTCCCTCTAAATAACAAGACATCCCTTTTAAATAACAAGACATTCCTCTAAATAACAAGACATCCCTCTAAATAACAAGACATCCCTCCAAATAAAAAGACATCCCTCTAAATAGCAAGACATCCCTCTAAATAACAAGACATCCCTCCAAATAACAAGATATCCCTCTAAATAACAAGACATTCCTCCAAATAACAAGACTTCCCTCCAAATAAGAAGACATCCCTCTAAATAACAAGACATCCCTCTAAATAACAAGACATCCCTCTAAATACCAAGACATCCCTCTAAATATTAAGACATCCCTCCAAATAACAAGACAACCCTTTAAAAAACAAGACATCCCTCTAAATAACAAGACATCCCTCTAAATAACAAGACATCCCTCTAAATATTAAGACATCCCTCTAAATATTAAGACATCCCTCTAAATAACAAGACATCCCTCTAAATATTAAGACATCCCTTTAAATAACAAGACATCTCTCTAAATAACAAGACATCCCTCTAAATAACAAGACATCCCTCTAAATATTAAGACATCCCTCCAAATAACAAGACATCCCTCTAAATATTAAGACATCCCTCTAAATAACAAGACATCCCTCTAAATATTAAGACATCCCTTTAAATAACAAGACATCTCTCTAAATAACAAGACATCCCTCTAAATAACAAGACATCCCACTAAAAAACAAGACATCCCTCTAAATAACAAGACATCCCTTTTAAATAACAAGACATTCCTCTAAATAACAAGACATCCCTCTAAATAACAAGACATCCCTCCAAATAACAAGAAATCCCTCAAAAAAGCAAGACATCCCTCTAAATATTAAGACATCCCTTCAAATAACAAGACATCCCTCTAAATAACAAGACATCCCTCTAAATAACAAGACATCCCTCTAAATAAAAAGACATCCCTCTAAATAACTAGACAACCCTCCAAATACCAAGACATCCCTCTAAATAACAAGACATCCCTCTAAATAACAAGACATACCTCCAAATAACAAAACATCCCTCTAAATTATAAGACATCCCTCTTAATAACAAGCATCCCTCCAAATAACAAGACATCCCTCTAAATAACAAGACATCCCTCTAAATATGAAGACATCCCTCTAAATAACAAGACATCCCTCTAAATAACAAGACATCCCTCTAAATAACAAGACATCTCTCTAAATATTAAGACATCCCTTCAAATAACAAGACATCCCTCTAAATAACAAGACATCCCTCTAAATAACAAGACATCCCTCTAAATAACAAGACATCCCTCTAAATAACAAGACATCCCTCTTAAAAAACAAGACATCCCTTTAAATATTAAGACATCAATCTAAATAACAAGACATCCCTCCAAATAACAAGACAACCCTCTAAAAAACAAAAAAACCCTTTAAATAACAAGACATCTCTCTAAAAAACAAGACATCCCTCTAAATATCAAGACATCCCTCTAAATAACAAGACATTCATCTATATAACAAGACATTCCTCTAAATAACAAGACATCCCATCTAAATTACAAGACAACCCTCTAAAAAACAAGACATCCCTCCAAATAACAAGACAACCCTCTAAAAAACAAGACATCCCTCTAAATAACAAGACATCCCTCTAAATAACAAGACATCACTCTAATAAACTAGACATTCCGCTAAATATTAAGACATCCCTCTAAATAACAAGACATCCCTCTAAATACCAAGACATCCCTCTAAATATTAAGACATTCCTCCAAATAACAAGACAACCCTTTAAAAAACAAGACATCCCTCTAAATAACAAGACATCCCTCTAAATAACAAGACATCCCTCTAAATATTAAGACATCCCTTCGAATAACAAGACATCCCTCTAAATATTAAGACATCCCTCTAAATAACAAGACATCCCTCTAAATATTAAGACATCCCTTTAAATAACAAGACATCTCTCTAAATAACAAGACATCCCTCTAAATAACAAGACATCCCACTAAATAACAAGACATCCCTCTAAATAACAAGACATCCCTTTTAAATAACAAGACATTCCTCTAAATAACAAGACATCCCTCTAAATATTAAAACATCCCTCTAAATAACAAGACATCCCTCCAAATAAAAAGACATCTCTCTAAATAGCAAGACATCCCTCTAATAAACAAGACATTCCGCTAAATATTAAGACATCCCTCTAAATAAAAAGACATCCCATCTAAATTACAAGAAAACCCTCTAAAAAACAAGACAACCCTCTAAAAAACAAGACATCCCTCTAAATAAAAAGACATCTTAGACACAAGTGTGTACAAGATTGTACAAGTGTGTACAAGGTTGTACAAGTGTGTACAAGGGTGTACAAGTTTGTTCAAGTGTGTACAAGTTTGTACAAGTGTGTACAAGTTTGTACAAGGTTGTACAAATGTATACAAGGGTGTACAAAAGTGTACAAGGGTGCACAAGTTTGTACAAGGGTGTACAAGTGTGTACAAGCTTGCAGAAGTGTGTACAAGCTTGTACAAGTGTGTACAAGGGTGTACAGGTTTGTACAAGGTTGTACAAGTGTTTACAAGGGAGTACAAGTATGTACAAGAATGTACAAGTTTGTACAAGTGTGTACAAGTGTGTACAAGGTTGTACAAGTGTGTACAAGGTTGTACAAGTGTGTACAAGGTTGTACAAGTGTGTACAAGGTTGAACAAGTGTGTACAAAGGTGTACAAGTGTGTACAAGGTTGTACAAGTGTGTACAAGGTTGTACAAGTGTGTACAAGGTTGTACAAGTGTGAACAAGGTTGTACAAGGTTGTACAATTGTGTACAAGGTTGTACAAGTGTGTACAAGGTTGTACAAGTGTGTACAAGGGTGTACAAGTTTGTACAAGTGTGTACAAGTTTGTACAAGTGTGCACAAGTTTGTACAAGGTTGTACAAATGTATACAAGGGTGTACAAAAGTGTACAAGGGTGCACAAGTTTGTACAAGGGTGTACAAGTGTGTACAAGCTTGTACAAGTGTGTACAAGGGTGTACAGGTTTGTACAAGGTTGTACAAGTGTTTACAAGGGTGTACAAGTATGTACAAGAATGTACAAGTTTGTACAAGTGTGTACAAGTTTGTAAAAGGTTGTACAAGTGTGTACAAGGGTGTACAAGTGTGTACAAGGGTGCACAAGTGTGTACAAGGGTGTACAATCGTGTACAAGCTTGTACAAGTGTGTACAAGGGTGTACAGGTTTGTACAAGGTTGTACAAGTGTGTACAAGGTTGTACAAGTGTGTACAAGGGTGTACAAGTTTGTACAAGTGTGTACAAGTTTGTACAATTGTGTACAAGTTTGTACAAGGTTGTACAAATGTATACAAGGGTGTACAAAAGTGTACAAGGGTGCACAAGTTTGTACAAGGGTGTACAAGTGTGTACAAGCTTGTACAAGTGTGTACAAGCTTGTACAAGTGTGTACAAGCTTGTACAAGTATGTACAAGGGTGTACAGGTTTGTACAAGGTTGTACAAGTGTTTACAAGGGTGTACAAGTATGCACAAGAATGTACAAGTTTGTACAAGTGTGTACAAGTTTGTAAAAGGTTGTACAAGTGTGTACAAGGGTGTACAAGTGTGTACAAGGGTGCACAAGTGTGTACAAGGGTGTACAATCTTGTACAAGCTTGTACAAGTGTGTACAAGGGTGTACAGGTTTGTACAAGGTTGTACAAGTGTGTACAAGGGTGTACAAATGTGTACAAGGATGTAAAAGTTTGTACAAGTGTGTACAAGTTTGTACAAGGTTGTACAAGTAAGTACAAGTTTGTACAAGAATGTACAAGTGTGTACAAGGTTTTACAATTGTGTAAAAGGTTGTACAAGTGTGTACAAGGTTGTACAAGTGTGTACAAAATTGTACAAGTGTGTACAAGGTTGTACAAGTGTGTACAAGGTTGTACAAGTGTGTACAAGGTTGTACAAGTGTGTACAAGGTTGTACAAGTGTGTACAAGGTTGTACAAGTGTGTACCAGGTTGTACAAGTGTGTACAAGGGTAACCCCTGTAAACATTTGGTAACCCTTGTACACACTTGTACAACCTTGTACAAACCTGTAAACCCTTGTACACACTTGTACAAGCTTGTACACGATTGTACAAGCTTGTACACACTTGTGAACCCTTGTACACACTTGTGAACCCTTGTACACACTTGTACAACCTTGTACACACTTGTACAACCTTGTTCACACTTGTACAACCTTGTACACACTTGTACAACCTTGTACATACTTGTACAACCTTGTACAACCTTGTACAAACTTGTACACACTTGTACAAACTTTTACATCCTTGTACACATTTGTACACCCTTGTACACACTTGTACAAACTTGTACATTCTTGTACATACTTGTACACCCTTGTACACACTTGTACAAACTTGTACATTCTTGTACATACTTGTACACCCTTGTACACACTTGTACAACCTTGTACAAACCTGTTAACCCTTGTACAAGCTTGTACACACTTGTACAAGCTTGTACACACTTGTACACCCTTGTACAAACCTGTTAACCCTTGTACACACTTGTACAACCTTGTACACACTTGTACAAGCTTGTACACACTTGTACAACCTTGTACACACTTGTACAACCTTTTACACAATTGTAAAACCTTGTACACACTTGTACATTCTTGTACAAACTTGTACTTACTTGTACAACCTTGTACAAACTTGTACACACTTGTACAAACTTTTACATCCTTGTACACATTTGTACACCCTTGTACACACTTGTACAACCTTGTACAATTCTGTACACCCTTGTACACACTTGTACAAACTTGTACACGATTGTACACCCTTGTACACACTTGTGCACCCTTGTACACACTTGTACACACTTGTACACACTTGTACAAGCTTGTACACACTTGTACAAGCTTGTACACACTTGTACACCCTTGTACAAACTTGTGCACCCTTGTACACACTTGTACAACCTTGTACACAATTGTACAACCTTGTACAACCATGTACACACTTGTACAACTTTGTACACACTTGTACAACCTTGTACACACTTTTACACCTTTGTACACACTTGTACAACCTTGTACACTATGATACAACCTTGTACACACTTGTACAACCTTGTACACACTTGTACAACCTTTTACAAACTTGTACACACTTGTACAAACTTGTACATTCTTTTGTAAACCCTTGTAAACACTTGTACAACCTTGTACAAACCTGTACACCCTTGTACACACTTGTACAAGCTTGTACACACTTGTACAAGCTTGTACACACTTGTACACCCTTGTACAAACTTGTGCACCCTTGTACACTTTTGTACACCCTTGTATACACTTGTACAACCTTGTACAAACTTTTACACACTTGTACAAACTTGTACACACTTGTACAAACTTGTACACCCTTGTACACACTTGTACAACCTTGTACACACTTGTACAACCTTGTACACAATTGTACAACCTTGTACAACCATGTACACACTTGTACAACCTTGTACACACTTGTACACCTTTGTACACACTTATACAACCTTGTACACACTTGTACAACCTTGTACACGTTTGTACAACCTTGTACACACTTGTACAACCTTGTACACACTTGTACAACCTTGTAAAAACTTGTACAAGCATGTACACGATTGTACACCCTTGTACACACTTGTGCACCCTTGTACACACTTGTACAACCTTGTACACACTTGTACAACCTTGTACACACTTGTACAACCTTGTACACACTTGTACAACCTTGTACACACTTGTACAACCTTGTACACACTTGTACAACCTTGTACACACTTGTACAACCTTGTACACACTTGTACAACCTTGTACACACTTGTACAACCTTGTACACACTTGTACAACCTTTTACACAATTGTAAAACCTTGTACACACTTGTACATTCTTGTACAAACTTGTACTTACTTGTACAACCTTGTACAAACTTGTACACACTTGTACAAACTTTTACATCCTTGTACACATTTGTACACCCTTGTACACACTTGTACAACCTTGTACAAACCTGTACACCCTTGTACACACTTGTACAAGCTTGTACAAGATTGTACACCCTTGTACACACTTGTGCACCCTTGTACACACTTGTACACCCTTGTACACACTTGTACAACCTTTTACAAACTTGTACACACTTGTACAAACTTGTACATTCTTGTGCATACTTGTACACCCTTGTAAACACTTGTACAACCTTGTACAAACCTGTACAACCTTGTACACACTTGTACAAGCTTGTACACACTTGTACAAGCTTGTACACACTTGTACACCCTTGTACAAACTTGTGCACCCTTGTACACTTTTGTACACCCTTGTATACATTTGTACAACCTTGTACAAACTTGTACACAATTGTACAAACTTGTACACACTTGTACAAACTTGTACACCCTTGTACACACTTGTACAACCTTGTACACACTTGTACAACCTTGTACAAACCTGTACACCCTTGTACACACTTGTACAAGCTTGTACACGATTGTACACCCTTGTACACACTTGTGCACCCTTGTACACACTTGTACACCCTTGTACACACTTGTACAACCTTTTACAAACTTGTACACACTTGTACAAACTTGTACATTCTTGTACATACTTGTACACCCTTGTAAACACTTGTACAACCTTGTACAAACCTGTACACCCTTGTACACACTTGTACAAGCTTGTACACACTTGTACACCCTTGTACAAACTTGTGCACCCTTGTACACTTTTGTACACCCTTGTATACATTTGTACAACCTTGTACAAACTTGTGCACACTTGTACAAACTTGTACACACTTGTACAAACTTGTACACCCTTGTACACACTTGTACAACCTTGTACACACTTGTACAACCTTGTACACAATTGTACAACCTTGTACAACCTTGTACACACTTGTACAACCTTGTACACACTTGTACAACCTTGTACACACTTGTACAACCTTGTACACACTTGTACAACCTTGTACACACTTGTACACCTTTGTACACACTTGTTCAACCTTGTACACACTTGTACAACCTTGTACACACTTGTACAACCTTGTACACACTTGTACAACCTTGTACACACTTGTACACACTTGTACAAACTTGTACATTCTTGTACATACTTGTACTCCCTTGTAAACACTTGTACAACCTTGTACAAACCTGTACACCCTTGTACACACTTGTACAAGCTTGTACACACTTCTACAAGCTTGTACACACTTGTACACCCTTGTACAAACTTGTGCACCCTTGTACACTTTTGTACACCCTTGTATACATTTGTACAACCTTGTATAAACTTGTACACACTTGTACAAACTTGTACACACTTGTACAAACTTGTACAACCTTGTACACACTTGTACAACCTTGTACACACTTGTGTCTAAGATGTCTTTTTATTTAGAGGGATGTCTTGTTTTTTAGAGGGTTGTCTTGTTTTTTAGAGGGTTTTCTTGTAATTTAGATGGGATGTCTTGTTATTTAGAGGGATGTCTTAATATTTAGCGGAATGTCTTGTTTATTAGAGGGATGTCTTGCTATTTAGAGGGATGTCTTTTTATTTGGAGGGATGTCTTGTTATTTAGAGGGATGTCTTAATATTTAGAGGGATGTCTTGTTATTTAGAGGAATGTCTTGTTATTTAAAAGGGATGTCTTGTTATTTAGAGGGATGTCTTGTTATTTAGTAGGATGTCTTGTTATTTAGAGGGATGTCTTGTTATTTAGAGAGATGTCTTGTTATTTAAAGGGATGTCTTAATATTTAGAGGGATGTCTTGTTATTTAGAGGGATGTCTTAATATTTAGAGGGATGTCTTGTTATTTGAAGGGATGTCTTAATATTTAGAGGGATGTCTTGTTATTTAGAGGGATGTCTTGTTATTTAGAGGGATGTCTTGTTTTTTAAAGGGTTGTCTTGTTATTTGGAGGAATGTCTTAATATTTAGAGGGATGTCTTGGTATTTAGAGGGATGTCTTGTTATTTAGAGGGATGTCTTAATATTTAGCGGAATGTCTAGTTTATTAGAGTGATGTCTTGTTATTTAGAGGGATGTCTTGTTTTTTAGAGGGTTGTCTTGTTATTTGGAGGGATGTCTTGTTTTTTAGAGGGTTGTCTTGTAATTTAGATGGGATGTCTTGTTATTTAGAGGGATGTCTTGTTATTTACAGGTATGTCTTGTTATTTAGAGGGATGTCTTAATATTTAGAGGAATGTCTTGTTATATAGATGGATGTCTTGTTATTTAGAGGGATGTCTTGATATTTAGAGGGATGTCTTGTTTTTTAGAGAGATGTCTTGTTATTTAAAGGGTTTTTTTTGTTTTTTAGAGGGTTGTCTTGTTATTTGGAGGGATGTCTTAATATTTAGAGGGATGTCTTGTTTTTTAAGAGGGATGTCTTGTTATTTAGAGGGATGTCTTGTTATTTAGAGGGATGTCTTGTTATTTAGAGGGATGTCTTGTTATTTAGAGGGATGTCTTGTTATTTGAAGGGATGTCTTAATATTTAGAGAGATGTCTTGTTATTTAGAGGGATGTCTTGTTATTTAGAGGGATGTCTTGTTATTTAGAGGGATGTCTTCATATTTAGAGGGATGTCTTGTTATTTAGAGGGATGTCTTGTTATTTGGAGGGATGCTTGTTATTAAGAGGGATGTCTTATAATTTAGAGGGATGTTTCGTTATTTGGAGGTATGTCTTGTTATTTAGAGGGATGTCTTGTTATTTAGAGGGATGTCTTGGTATTTGGAGGGATGTCTAGTTATTTAGAGGGATGTCTTTTTATTTAGAGGGATGTCTTGTTATTTAGAGGGATGTCTTGTTATTTAGAGGGATGTCTTGTTATTTGAAGGGATGTCTTGTTATTTAAAAGGGATGTCTTGTTATTTAGAGGGATGTCTTGTTTTTTAGTGGGATGTCTTGTTATTTAGAGGGATGTCTTGTTATTTAGAGAGATGTCTTGTTATTTAAAGGGATGTCTTAATATTTAGAGGGATGTCTTGTTATTTAGAGGGATGTCTTAATATTTAGAGGGATGTCTTGTTATTTGGAGGGATGTCTTAATATTTAGAGGGATGTCTTGTTATTTAGAGGGATGTCTTGTTATTTAGAGAGATGTCTTGTTATTTAAAGGGATGTCTTAATATTTAGAGGGATGTCTTGTTATTTAGAGGGATGTCTTAATATTTAGAGGGATGTCTTGTTATTTGAAGGGATGTCTTAATATTTAGAGGGATGTCTTGTTATTTAGAGGGATGTCTTGTTATTTAGAGGGATGTCTTGTTTTTTAAAGGGTTGTCTTGTTATTTGTAGGGATGTCTTAATATTTAGAGGGATGTCTTGGTATTTAGAGGGATGTCTTGTTATTTAGAGGGATGTCTTGTTATTTAGAGGGATGTCTTCTTATTTGGAGGGAAGTCTTGTTATTTGGAGGAATGTCTTGTTATTTAGAGGGATATCTTGTTATTTGGAGGGATGTCTTGTTATTTAGAGGGATGTCTTGCTATTTAGAGGGATGTCTTTTTATTTGGAGGGATGTCTTGTTATTTAGAGGGATGTCTTGTTATTTAGAGGAATGTCTTGTTATTTAAAAGGGATGTCTTGTTATTTAGAGGGACGTCTTGTTATTTAGTGGGACGTCTTGTTATTTAGAGGGATGTCTTGTTATTTAGAGAGATATCTTGTTATTTAAAGGGATGTCTTAATATTTAGAGGGATGTCTTGTTATTTAGAGGGATGTCTTAATATTTAGAGGGATGTCTTGTTATTTGGAGGGATGTCTTAATATTTAGAGGGATGTCTTGTTATTTAGAGGGATGTCTTGTTATTTAGAGGGATGTCTTGTTTTTTAAAGGGTTGTCTTGTTATTTGGAGGGATGTCTTAATATTTAGAGGGATGTCTTGGTATTTGGAGGGATGTCTTGTTATTTAGAGGGATGTCTTAATATTTAGCGGAATGTCTAGTTTATTAGAGGGATGTCTTGTTATTTAGAGGGATGTCTTGTTATTTAGAGGGATGTCTTAATATTTGGAGGGATGTCTTGTTATTTAGAGGGATGTCTTAATATTTAGAGGGATGTCTTGTTTTTTAGTGGGATGTCTTGTTATTTAGAGGGATGTCTTGTTATTTGGAGAGATGTCTTTTTATTTAGAGGGATGTCTTGTTTTTTAGAGGGTTGTCTTGTTATTTGGAGGGATGTCTTGTTTTTTAGAGGGTTGTCTTGTAATTTAGATGGGATGTCTTGTTATTTAGAGGGATGTCTTAATATTTAGCGGAATGTCTTGTTTATTAGAGGGATGTCTTGCTATTTAGAGGGATGTCTTTTTATTTGGAGGGATGTCTTGTTATTTAGAGGGATGTCTTGTTATTTAGAGGAATGTCTTGTTATTTAAAAGGGATGTCTTGTTATTTAGAGGGATGTCTTGTTATTTAGTGGGTTGTCTTGTTATTTAGAGGGATGTCTTGTTATTTAGAGAGATGTCTTGTTATTTAAAGGGATGTCTTAATATTTAGATGGATGTCTTGTTATTTAGAGGGATGTCTTAATATTTAGCGGAATGTCTTGTTTATTAGAGGGATGTCTTGCTATTTAGAGGGATGTCTTTTTATTTGGAGGGATGTCTTGTTATTTAGAGGGATGTCTTGTTATTTAGAGGAATGTCTTGTTATTTAAAAGGGATGTCTTGTTATTTAGAGGGATGTCTTGTTATTTAGTGGGATGTCTTGTTATTTAGAGAGATGTCTTGTTATTTAAAGGGATGTCTTAATATTTAGAGGGATGTCTTGTTATTTAGAGGGATGTCTTAATATTTAAAAGGGATGTCTTGTTATTTGAAGGGATGTCTTAATATTTAGAGGGATGTCTTGTTATTTAGAGGGATGTCTTGTTATTTAGAGGGATGTCTTGTTATTTAGAGGGATGTCTTGTTATTTAGAGGGATGTCTTGTTTTTTAAAGGGTTGTCTTGTTATTTGGAGGGATGTCTTAATATTTAGAGGGATGTCTTGGTATTTAGAGGGATGTCTTGTTATTTAGAGGGATGTCTTAATATTTAGCGGAATGTCTTAAGGGATGTCTTGTTTTTTAGAGAGTGGTCTTGTAATTTAGATGGGATGTCTTGTTATTTAGAGGGATGTCTTGTTATTTACAGGTATGTCTTGTTATTTAGAGGGATGTCTTAATATTTAGAGGAATGTCTTGTTATATAGATGGATGTCTTGTTATTTAGAGGGATGTCTTGATATTTAGAGGGATGTCTTGTTTTTTAGAGAGATGTCTTGTTATTTAGAGGGTTTTTTTGTTTTTTAGAGGGTTGTCTTGTTATTTGGAGGGATGTCTTGTTATTTAGATTGATGTCTTAATATTAAGAGGGATGTCTTTTTATTTGGAGGGATGTCTTGTTATTTAGAGGGATGTCTTGTTATTTAGAGGAATGTCTTGTTATTTAAAAGGGATGTCTTGTTATTTAGAGGGATGTCTTGTTATTTAGAGGGATGTCTTGTTATTTAGAGGGATGTCTTGTTATTTAGAGGGATGTCTTGTTATTTGAAGGGATGTCTTATAATTTAGAGGAATGTCTTGTTATTTGGAGGTATGTCTTGTTATTTAGAGGGATGTCTTGTTATTTAGAGGGATGTCTTGGTATTTGGAGGGATGTCTAGTTATTTAGAGGGATGTCTTTTTATTTAGAGGGATGTCTTGTTATTTAGAGGGATGTCTTGGTATTTGGAGGGATGTCTAGTTATTTAGAGGGATGTCTTTTTATTTAGAGGGATGTCTTGTTATTTAGAGGGATGTCTTGTTATTTAGAGGGATGTCTTGTTATTTGAAGGGATGTCTTAATATTTAGAGGGATGTCTTGCTATTTTGAGGGATTTCTTGTTATTTGGAGGGATGTCTTGTTATTTAGAGGGATGTCTTGTTATTTAGAGGAATGTCTTGTTATTTAGAGGGATGTCTTGCTATTTAGAGGGATGTCTTTTTATTTGGAGGGATGTCTTGTTATTTAGAGGGATGTCTTGTTATTTAGAGGAATATCTTGTTATTTAAAAGGGATGTCTTGTTATTTAGAGGGACGTCTTGTTATTTAGTGGGACGTCTTGTTATTTAGAGGGATGTCTTGTTATTTAGAGAGATATCTTGTTATTTAAAGGGATGTCTTAATATTTAGAGGGATGTCTTGTTATTTAGAGGGATGTCTTAATATTTAGAGGGATGTCTTGTTATTTGGAGGGATGTCTTAATATTTAGAGGGATGTCTTGTTATTTAGAGGGATGTCTTGTTATTTAGAGGGATGTCTTGTTTTTTAAAGGGTTGTCTTGTTATTTGGAGGGATGTCTTAATATTTAGAGGGATGTCTTGGTATTTGGAGGGATGTCTTGTTATTTAGAGGGATGTCTTAATATTTAGCGGAATGTCTAGTTTATTAGAAGGATGTCTTGTTATTTAGAGGGATGTCTTGTTATTTAGAGGGATGTCTTAATATTTGGAGGGATGTCTTGTTATTTAAAAGGGATGTCTTAATATTTAGAGGGATGTCTTGTTTTTTAGTGGGATGTCTTGTTATTTAGAGTGATGTCTTGTTATTTGGAGAGATGTCTTTTTATTTAGAGGGATGTCTTGTTTTTTAGAGGGTTGTCTTGTTATTTGGAGGGATGTCTTGTTTTTTAGAGGGTTGTCTTGTAATTTAGATGGGATGTCTTGTTATTTAGAGGGATGTCTTAATATTTAGCGGAATGTCTTGTTTATTAGAGGGATGTCTTGCTATTTAGAGGGATGTCTTTTTATTTGGAGGGATGTCTTGTTATTTAGAGGGATGTCTTGTTATTTAGAGGAATGTCTTGTTATTTAAAAGGGATGTCTTGTTATTTAGAGGGATGTCTTGTTATTTAGTGGGATGTCTTGTTATTTAGAGGGATGTCTTGTTATTTAGAGAGATGTCTTGTTATTTAAAGGGATGTCTTAATATTTAGAGGGATGTCTTGTTATTTAGAGGGATGTCTTAATATTTAGCGGAATGTCTTGTTTATTAGAGGGATGTCTTGCTATTTAGAGGGATGTCTTTTTATTTGGAGGGATGTCTTGTTATTTAGAGTGATGTCTTGTTATTTAGAGGAATGTCTTGTTATTTAAAAGGGATGTCTTGTTATTTAGAGGGATGTCTTGTTATTTAGTGGGATGTCTTGTTATTTAGAGAGATGTCTTGTTATTTAAAGGGATGTCTTAATATTTAGAGGGATGTCTTGTTATTTAGAGGGATGTCTTAATATTTAAAAGGGATGTCTTGTTATTTGAAGGGATGTCTTAATATTTAGAGGGATGTCTTGTTATTTAGAGGGATGTCTTGTTATTTAGAGGGATGTCTTGTTATTTAGAGGGATGTCTTGTTTTTTAAAGGGTTGTCTTGTTATTTGGAGGGATGTCTTAATATTTAGAGGGATGTCTTGGTATTTAGAGGGATGTCTTGTTATTTAGAGGGATGTCTTAATATTTAGCGGAATGTCTTAAGGGATGTCTTGTTTTTTAGAGGGTTGTCTTGTAATTTAGATGGGATGTCTTGTTATTTAGAGGGATGTCTTGTTATTTACAGGTATGTCTTGTTATTTAGAGGGATGTCTTAATATTTAGAGGAATGTCTTGTTATATAGATGGATGTCTTGTTATTTAGAGGGATGTCTTCATATTTAGAGGGATGTCTTGTTTTTTAGAGAGATGTCTTGTTATTTAGAGGGTTTTTTTGTTTTTTAGAAGGTTGTCTTGTTATTTGGAGGGATGTCTTGTAATTTAGATTGATGTCTTAATATTTAGAGGGATGTCTTTTTATTTGGAGGGATGTCTTGTTATTTAGAGGGATGTCTTGTTATTTAGAGGAATGTCTTGTTATTTAAAAGGGATGTCTTGTTATTTAGAGGGATGTCTTGTTATTTAGAGGGATGTCTTGTTATTTAGAGGGATGTCTTGTTATTTAGAGGGATGTCTTGTTATTTGAAGGGATGTCTTAATATTTAGAGAGATGTCTTGTTATTTAGAGGGATGTCTTGTTATTTAGAGGGATGTCTTGTTATTTAGAGGGATGTCTTCATATTTGGAGGGATGTCTTCATATTTGGAGGGATGTCTTGTTATTTAGAGGGATGTCTTGTTATTTGGAGGGATGCTTGTTATTAAGAGGGATGTCTTATAATTTAGAGGGATGTCTTGTTATTTGGAGGTATGTCTTGTTATTTTGAGGGATGTCTTGTTATTTAGAGGGATGTCTTGGTATTTGGAGGGATGTCTAGTTATTTAGAGGGATGTCTTTTTATTTAGAGGGATGTCTTGTTATTTAGAGGGATGTCTTGGTATTTGGAGGGATGTCTAGTTATTTAGAGGGATGTCTTTTTATTTAGAGGGATGTCTTGTTATTTAGAGGGATGTCTTGTTATTTAGAGGGATGTCTTGTTATTTGAAGGGATGTCTTAATATTTAGAGGGATGTCTTGCTATTTTGAGGGATTTCTTGTTATTTGGAGGGATGTCTTGTTATTTAGTGGGATGTCTTGTTATTTAGAGGAATGTCTTGTTATTTAGAGGGATGTCTTGCTATTTAGAGGGATGTCTTTTTATTTGGAGGGATGTCTTGTTATTTAGAGGGATGTCTTGTTATTTAGAGGAATGTCTTGTTATTTAAAAGGGATGTCTTGTTATTTAGAGGGATGTCTTGTTATTTAGTGGGATGTCTTGTTATTTAGAGGAATGTCTTGTTATTTAGAGAGATGTCTTGTTATTTAAAGGGATGTCTTAATATTTAGAGGGATGTCTTGTTATTTAGAGGGATGTCTTAATATTTAGCGGAATGTCTTGTTTATTAGAGGGATGTCTTGCTATTTAGAGGGATGTCTTTTTATTTGGAGGGATGTCTTGTTATTTAGAGGGATGTCTTGTTATTTAGAGGAATTTCTTGTTATTTAAAAGGGATGTCTTGTTATTTAGAGGGATGTCTTGTTATTTAGTGGGATGTCTTGTTATTTAGAGAGATGTCTTGTTATTTAAAGGGATGTCTTAATATTTAGAGGGATGTCTTGTTATTTAGAGGGATGTCTTAATATTTAAAAGGGATGTCTTGTTATTTGAAGGGATGTCTTAATATTTAGAGGGATGTCTTGTTATTTAGAGGGATGTCTTGTTATTTAGAGGGATGTCTTGTTATTTAGAGGGATGTCTTGTTTTTTAAAGGGTTGTCTTGTTATTTGGAGGGATGTCTTAATATTTAGAGGGATGTCTTGGTATTTAGAGGGATGTCTTGTTATTTAGAGGGATGTCTTAATATTTAGAGGGATGTCTTGTTTTTTAAAGGGTTGTCTTGTTATTTGGAGGGATGTCTTAATATTTAGAGGGATGTCTTGGTATTTAGAGGGATGTCTTGTTATTTAGAGGGATGTCTTAATATTTAGCGGAATGTCTTAAGGGATGTCTTGTTTTTTAGAGGGTTGTCTTGTAATTTAGATGGGATGTCTTGTTATTTAGAGGGATGTCTTGTTATTTACAGGTATGTCTTGTTATTTAGAGGGATGTCTTAATATTTAGAGGAATGTCTTGTTATATAGATGGATGTCTTGTTATTTAGAGGGATGTCTTGATATTTAGAGGGATGTCTTGTTTTTTAGAGAGATGTCTTGTTATTTAGAGGGTTTTTTTGTTTTTTAGAGGGTTGTCTTGTTATTTGGAGGGATGTCTTGTTAATTAGATTGATGTCTTAATATTTAGAGGGATGTCTTTTTATTTGGAGGGATGTCTTGTTATTTAGAGGGATGTCTTGTTATTTAGAGGGATGTCTTGTTATTTAGAGGGATGTCTTGTTATTTAGAGGGATGTCTTGTTATTTAGAGGGATGTCTTGTTATTTGAAGGGATGTCTTAATATTTAGAGAGATGTCTTGTTATTTAGAGGGATGTCTTGTTATTTAGAGGGATGTCTTGTTATTTAGAGGGATGTCTTCATATTTGGAGGGATGTCTTGTTATTTAGAGGGATGTCTTGTTATTTGGAGGGATGCTTGTTATTAAGAGGGATGTCTTATAATTTAGAGGGATGTCTTGTTATTTGGAGGTATGTCTTGTTATTTAGAGGGATGTCTTGGTATTTGGAGGGATGTCTAATTATTTAGAGGGATGTCTTTTTATTTAGAGGGATGTCTTGTTATTTAGAGGGATGTCTTGGTATTTGGAGGGATGTCTAGTTATTTAGAGGGATGTCTTTTTATTTAGAGGGATGTCTTGTTATTTAGAGGGATGTCTTGTTATTTAGAGGGATGTCTTGTTATTTGAAGGGATGTCTTAATATTTAGAGGGATGTCTTGCTATTTTGAGGGATTTCTTGTTATTTGGAGGGATGTCTTGTTATTTAGAGGGATGTCTTGTTATTTAGAGGAATGTCTTGTTATTTAAAAGGGATGTCTTGTTATTTAGAGGGACGTCTTGTTATTTAGTGGGATGTCTTGTTATTTAGAGGGATGTCTTGTTATTTAGAGAGATGTCTTGTTATTTAAAGGGATGTCTTAATATTTAGAGGGATGTCTTGTTATTTAGAGGGATGTCTTAATATTTAGAGGGATGTCTTGTTATTTGGAGGGATGTCTTAATATTTAGAGGGATGTCTTGTTATTTAGAGGGATGTCTTGTTATTTAGAGGGATGTCTTGTTTTTTAAAGGGTTGTCTTGTTATTTGGAGGGATGTCTTAATATTTAGAGGGATGTCTTGGTATTTGGAGAGATGTCTTGTTATTTAGAGGGATGTCTTAATATTTAGCGGAATGTCTAGTTTATTAGAGGGATGTCTTGTTATTTAGAGGGATGTCTTGTTATTTAGAGGGATGTCTTAATATTTGGAGGGATGTCTTGTTATTTAGAGGGATGTCTTAATATTTAGAGGGATGTCTTGTTTTTTAGTGGGATGTCTTTTTATTTGGAGGGATGTCTTGTTATTTAGAGGGATGTCTTGTTATTTAGAGGAATATCTTGTTATTTAAAAGGGATGTCTTGTTATTTAGAGGGATGTCTTGTTATTTAGTGGGATGTCTTGTTATTTAGAGGGATGTCTTGTTTTTTAGAGAGATGTCTTGTTATTTAAAGGGATGTCTTAATATTTAGAGGGATGTCTTGTTATTTAGAGGGATGTCTTAATATTTAGAGGGATGTCTTGTTATTTAGAGGGATGTCTTAATATTTAAAGGGATGTCTTGTTATTTGGAGGGATGTCTTAATATTTAGAGGGATGTCTTGTTATTTAGAGGGATGTCTTGTTATTTAGAGAGATGTCTTGTTATTTAAAGGGATGTCTTAATATTTAGAGGGATGTTTTGTTATTTAGAGGGATGTCTTAATATTTAGAGGGATGTCTTAATATTTAGAGGGATGTCTTGTTATTTGAAGGGATGTCTTAATATTTAGAGGGATGTCTTGTTATTTAGAGGGATGTCTTGTTATTTAGAGGGATGTCTTGTTTTTTAAAGGGTTGTCTTGTTATTTGGAGGGATGTCTTAATATTTAGATGGATGTCTTGGTATTTAGAGGGATGTCTTGTTATTTAGAGGGATGTCTTGTTATTTAGAGGGATGTCTTCTTATTTGGAGGGAAGTCTTGTTATTTGGAGGAATGTCTTGTTATTTAGAGGGATATCTTGTTATTTGGAGGGATGTCTTGTTATTTAGAGGGATGTCTTGCTATTTAGAGGGATGTCTTATTATTTGGAGGGATGTCTTGTTATTTAGAGGGATGTCTTGTTATTTAGAGGAATGTCTTGTTATTTAAAAGGGATGTCTTGTTATTTAGAGGGACGTCTTGTTATTTAGTGGGATGTCTTGTTATTTAGAGGGATGTCTTGTTATTTAGTGGGATGTCTTGTTATTTAGAGGGATGTCTTGTTATTTAGAGAGATGTCTTGTTATTTAAAGGGATGTCTTAATATTTAGAGGGATGTCTTGTTATTTAGAGGGATGTCTTAATATTTAGAGGGATGTCTTGTTATTTAGAGGGATGTCTTGTTATTTAGAGGGATGTCTTGTTTTTTAAAGGGTTTTCTTGTTATTTGGAGGGATGTCTTAATATTTAGAGGGATGTCTTGGTATTTGGAGGGATGTCTTGTTATTTAGAGGGATGTCTTAATATTTAGCGGAATGTCTAGTTTATTAGAGGGATGTCTTGTTATTTAGAGGGATGTCTTGTTATTTAGAGGGATGTCTTAATATTTGGAGGTATGTCTTGTTATTTAGAGGGATGTCTTAATATTTAGAGGGATGTCTTGTTTTTTAGTGGGATGTCTTGTTATTTAGAGGGATGTCTTGTTATTTAGAGGGTTTTTTTGTTTTTTAGAGGGTTGTCTTGTTATTTGGAGGGATGTCTTGTTATTTAGATTGATGTCTTAATATTTAGAGGGATGTCTTGTTATTTAGAGGGATGTCTTCATATTTGGAGGGATGTTTTCATATTTGGAGGGATGTCTTGTTATTTAGAGGGATGTCTTGTTATTTGGAGGGATGCTTGTTATTAAGAGGGATGTCTTATAATTTAGAGGGATGTCTTGTTATTTGGAGGTATGTCTTGTTATTTAGAGGGATGTCTTGTTATTTAGAGGGATGTCTTGGTATTTGGAGGGATGTCTAGTTATTTAGAGGGATGTCTTTTTATTTAGAGGGATGTCTTGTTATTTAGAGGGATGTCTTGGTATTTGGAGGGATGTCTAGTTATTTAGAGGGATGTCTTTTTATTTAGAGGGATGTCTTGTTATTTAGAGGGATGTCTTGTTATTTAGAGGGATGTCTTGTTATTTGAAGGGATGTCTTAATATTTAGAGGGATGTCTTGCTATTTTGAGGGATTTCTTGTTATTTGGAGGGATGTCTTGTTATTTAGAGGGATGTCTTGTTATTTAGAGGAATGTCTTGTTATTTAAAAGGGATGTCTTGTTATTTAGAGGGATGTCTTGTTATTTAGTGGGATGTCTTGTTATTTAGAGGGATGTCTTGTTATTTAGAGAGATGTCTTGTTATTTAAAGGGATGTCTTAATATTTAGAGGGATGTCTTGTTATTTAGAGGGATGTCTTAATATTTAGAGGGATGTCTTGTTATTTTGAGGGATGTCTTAATATTTAGAGGGATGTCTTGTTATTTAGAGGGATGTCTTGTTATTTAGAGAGATGTCTTGTTATTTAAAGGGATGTCTTAATATTTAGAGGGATGTCTTGTTATTTAGAGGGATGTCTTAATATTTAGAGGGATGTCTTGTTATTTGAAGGGATGTCTTAATATTTAAAGGGATGTCTTGTTATTTAGAGGGATGTCTTGTTATTTAGAGGGATGTCTTGTTTTTTAAAGGGTTGTCTTGTTATTTGGAGGGATGTCTTAATATTTAGAGGGATGTCTTGGTATTTAGAGGGATGTCTTGTTATTTAGAGGGATGTCTTGTTATTTAGAAGGATGTCTTCTTATTTGGAGGGAAGTCTTGTTATTTGGAGGAATGTCTTGTTATTTAGAGGGATGTCTTGCTATTTAGAGGGATGTCTTTTTATTTGGAGGGATGTCTTGTTATTTAGAGGGATGTCTTGTTATTTAGAGGAATGTCTTGTTATTTAAAAGGGATGTCTTGTTATTTAGAGGGATGTCTTGTTATTTAGAGGGATGTCTTAATATTTAGAGGGATGTCTTGTTATTTAGAGGGATGTCTTAATATTTAGAGAGATGTCTTGTTATTTGGAGGGATGTCTTAATATTTAGAGGGATGTCTTGTTATTTAGAGGGATGTCTTGTTATTTAGAGAGATGTCTTGTTATTTAAAGGGATGTCTTAATATTTAGAGGGATGTCTTGTTATTTAGAGGGATGTCTTAATATTTAGAGGGATGTCTTAATATTTAGAGGGATGTCTTGTTATTTGAAGGGATGTCTTAATATTTAGAGGGATGTCTTGTTATTTAGAGGGATGTCTTGTTATTTAGAGGGATGTCTTGTTTTTTAAAGGGTTGTCTTGTTATTTGGAGGGATGTCTTAATATTTAGATGGATGTCTTGGTATTTAGAGGGATGTCTTGTTATTTAGAGGGATGTCTTGTTATTTAGAGGGATGTCTTCTTATTTGGAGGGAAGTCTTGTTATTTGGAGGAATGTCTTGTTATTTAGAGGGATATCTTGTTATTTGGAGGGATGTCTTGTTATTTAGAGGGATGTCTTGCTATTTAGAGGGATGTCTTTTTATTTGGAGGGATGTCTTGTTATTTAGAGGGATGTCTTGTTATTTAGAGGGATGTCTTGTTATTTAGAGGAATGTCTTGTTATTTAAAAGGGATGTCTTGTTATTTAGAGGGACGTCTTGTTATTTAGTGGGATGTCTTGTTATTTAGAGGGATGTCTTGTTATTTAGAGAGATGTCTTGTTATTTAAAGGGATGTCTTAATATTTAGAGGGATGTCTTGTTATTTAGAGGGATGTCTTAATATTTAGAGGGATGTCTTGTTATTTGGAGGGATGTCTTAATATTTAGAGGGATGTCTTGTTATTTAGAGGGATGTCTTGTTATTTAGAGGGATGTCTTGTTATTTAGAGAGATGTCTTGTTATTTAAAGGGATGTCTTAATATTTAGAGGGATGTCTTGTTATTTAGAGGGATGTCTTAATATTTAGAGGGATGTCTTGTTATTTAGAGGGATGTCTTAATATTTAGAGGGATGTCTTAATATTTAGAGGGATGTCTTGTTATTTGAAGGGATGTCTTAATATTTAGAGGGATGTTTTGTTATTTAGAGGGATGTCTTGTTATTTAGAGGGATGTCTTGTTTTTTAAAGGGTTGTCTTGTTATTTGGAGGGATGTCTTAATATTTAGATGGATGTCTTGGTATTTAGAGGGATGTCTTGTTATTTAGAGGGATGTCTTGTTATTTAGAGGGATGTCTTCTTATTTGGAGGGAAGTCTTGTTATTTGGAGGAATGTCTTGTTATTTAGAGGGATATCTTGTTATTTGGAGGGATGTCTTGTTATTTAGAGGGATGTCTTGCTATTTAGAGGGATGTCTTTTTATTTGGAGGGATGTCTTGTTATTTAGAGGGATGTCTTGTTATTTAGAGGGATGTCTTGTTATTTAGAGGAATGTCTTGTTATTTAAAAGGGATGTCTTGTTATTTAGAGGGACGTCTTGTTATTTAGTGGGATGTCTTGTTATTTAGAGGGATGTCTTGTTATTTAGAGAGATGTCTTGTTATTTAAAGGGATGTCTTAATATTTAGAGGGATGTCTTGTTATTTAGAGGGATGTCTTAATATTTAGAGGGATGTCTTGTTATTTGGAGGGATGTCTTAATATTTAGAGGGATGTCTTGTTATTTAGAGGGATGTCTTGTTATTTAGAGGGATGTCTTGTTTTTTAAAGGGTTTTCTTGTTATTTGGAGGGATGTCTTAATATTTAGAGGGATGTCTTGGTATTTGGAGGGATGTCTTGTTATTTAGAGGGATGTCTTAATATTTAGCGGAATGTCTAGTTTATTAGAGGGATGTCTTGTTATTTAGAGGGATGTCTTGTTATTTAGAGGGATGTCTTAATATTTGGAGGGATGTCTTGTTATTTAGAGGGATGTCTTAATATTTAGAGGGATGTCTTGTTTTTTAGTGGGATGTCTTGTTATTTAGAGGGATGTCTTGTTATTTAGAGGGTTTTTTTGTTTTTTAGAGGGTTGTCTTGTTATTTGGAGGGATGTCTTGTTATTTAGATTGATGTCTTAATATTTAGAGGGATGTCTTGTTATTTAGAGGGATGTCTTCATATTTGGAGGGATGTCTTCATATTTGGAGGGATGTCTTGTTATTTAGAGGGATGTCTTGTTATTTGGAGGGATGCTTGTTATTAAGAGGGATGTCTTATAATTTAGAGGGATGTCTTCATATTTGGAGGGATGTCTTCATATTTGGAGGGATGTCTTGTTATTTAGAGGGATGTCTTGTTATTTGGAGGGATGCTTGTTATTAAGAGGGATGTCTTATAATTTAGAGGGATGTCTTGTTATTTGGAGGTATGTCTTGTTATTTAGAGGGATGTCTTGTTATTTAGAGGGATGTCTTGGTATTTGGAGGGATGTCTAGTTATTTATAGGGATGTCTTTTTATTTAGAGGGATGTCTTGTTATTTAGAGGGATGTCTTGGTATTTGGAGGGATGTCTAGTTATTTAGAGGGATGTCTTTTTATTTAGAGGGATGTCTTGTTATTTAGATGGGATGTCTTGTTATTTAGAGGGATGTCTTGTTATTTAAAGGGATGTCTTAATATTTAGAGGGATGTCTTGCTATTTTGAGGGATTTCTTGTTATTTGGAGGGATGTCTTGTTATTTAGAGGGATGTCTTGTTATTTCGAGGAATGTCTTGTTATTTAAAAGGGATGTCTTGTTATTTAGAGGGATGTCTTGTTATTTAGTGGGATGTCTTGTTATTTAGAGGGATGTCTTGTTATTTAGAGAGATGTCTTGTTATTTAAAGGGATGTCTTAATATTTAGAGGGATGTCTTGTTATTTAGAGGGATGTCTTAATATTTAGAGGGATGTCTTGTTATTTGGAGGGATGTCTTAATATTTAGAGGGATGTCTTGTTATTTAGAGGGATGTCTTGTTATTTAGAGAGATGTCTTGTTATTTAAAGGGATGTCTTAATATTTAGAGGGATGTCTTGTTATTTAGAGGGATGTCTTGTTATTTAGAGGGATGTCTTGTTATTTAGAGGAATGTCTTGTTATTTAAAAGGGATGTCTTGTTATTTAGAGGGACGTCTTGTTATTTAGTGGGATGTCTTGTTATTTAGAGGGATGTCTTGTTATTTAGAGAGATGTCTTGTTATTTAGAGGGATATCTTGTTATTTGGAGGGATGTCTTGTTATTTAGAGGGATGTCTTGCTATTTAGAGGGATGTCTTTTTATTTGGAGGGATGTCTTGTTATTTAGAGGGATGTCTTGTTATTTAGAGGAATGTCTTGTTATTTAAAAGGGATGTCTTGTTATTTAGAGGGACGTCTTGTTATTTAGTGGGATGTCTTGTTATTTAGAGGGATGTCTTGTTATTTAGAGAGATGTCTTGTTATTTAAAGGGATGTCTTAATATTTAGAGGGATGTCTTGTTATTTAGAGGGATGTCTTAATATTTAGAGGGATGTCCTGTTATTTGGAGGGATGTCTTAATATTTAGAGGGATGTCTTGTTATTTAGAGGGATGTCTTGTTTTTTAAAGGGTTTTCTTGTTATTTGGAGGGATGACTTAATATTTAGAGGGATGTCTTGGTATTTGGAGGGATGTCTTGTTATTTTGAGGGATGTCTTAATATTTAGCGGAATGTCTAGTTTATTAGAGGGATGTCTTGTTATTTAGAGGGATGTCTTGTTATTTAGAGGGATGTCTTTTTATTTGGAGGGATGTCTTGTTATTTAGAGGGATGTCTTGTTATTTGAAGGGATGTCTTAATATTTAGAGAGATGTCTTGGTATTTGGAGGGATGTCTTGTTATTTTGAGGGATGTCTTAATATTTAGCGGAATGTCTAGTTTATTAGAGGGATGTCTTGTAATTTAGATGGGATGTCTTGTTATTTAGAGGGATGTCTTAATATTTAGCGGAATGTCTTGTTTATTAGAGGGATGTCTTGCTATTTAGAGGGATGTCTTTTTATTTGGAGGGATGTCTTGTTATTTAGAGGGATGTCTTGTTATTTGAAGGGATGTCTTAATATTTAGAGAGATGTCTTGTTATTTAGAGGGATGTCTTGTTATTTAGAGGGATGTCTTGTTATTTAGAGGGATGTCTTCATATTTGGAGGGATGTCTTGTTATTTAGAGGGATGTCTTGTTATTTAGAGGGATGTCTTAATATTTAGCGGAATGTCTAGTTTATTAGAGGGATGTCTTGTTATTTAGAGGGATGTCTTGTTATTTAGAGGGATGTCTTAATATTTGGAGGGATGTCTTGTTATTTAGAGGGATGTCTTAATATTTAGAGGGATGTCTTGTTTTTTAGTGGGATGTCTTGTTATTTAGAGGGATGTCTTGTTATTTGGAGAGATGTCTTTTTATTTAGAGAGATGTCTTGTTTTTTAGAGGGTTGTCTTGTTATTTGGAGGGATGTCTTGTTTTTTAGAGGGTTGTCTTGGTATTTAGAGGGATGTCTTGTTATTTAGAGGGATGTGTTGTTATTTAGAGGGATGTCTTCTTATTTGGAGGGAAGTCTTGTTATTTGGAGGAATGTCTTGTTATTTAGAGGGATATCTTGTTATTTGGAGGGATGTCTTGTTATTTAGAGGGATGTCTTGCTATTTAGAGGGATGTCTTTTTATTTGGAGGGATGTCTTGTTATTTAGAGGGATGTCTTGTTATTTAGAGGAATGTCTTGTTATTTAAAAGGGATGTCTTGTTATTTAGAGGGACGTCTTGTTATTTAGTGGGATGTCTTGTTATTTAGAGGGATGTCTTGTTATTTAGAGAGATGTCTTGTTATTTAAAGGGATGTCTTAATATTTAGAGGGATGTCTTGTTATTTAGAGGGATGTCTTAATATTTAGAGGGATGTCTTGTTATTTAGAGGGATGTCTTAATATTTAGAGGGATGTCTTGTTATTTAGAGGGATGTCTTGTTATTTAGAGGGATGTCTTAATATTTAGCGGAATGTCTAGTTTATTAGAGGGATGTCTTGTTATTTAGAGGGATGTCTTGTTATTTAGAGGGATGTCTTAATATTTGGAGGGATGTCTTGTTATTTAGAGGGATGTCTTATTTGTACAACCTTGTACAAACTTGTACACACTTCTACAAACTTGTACACACTTGTACAACCTTGTACACACTTGTACAACCTTGTTCACACTTGTACAACCTCGTACACACTTGTACAAGGTTGTACACACTTGTACAACCTTGTACACAATTGTAAAACCTTGTACACACTTGTACAACCTTGTACACACTTGTACACCCTTGTACACACTTGTACAAAATTTTACATTCTTGTACATAATTGTACACCCTTGTACACACTTGTACAACCTTGTGAAAAACCTGTACACCCTTGTACACACTTGTACAAGCTTGTACACACTTGTACAAGCTTGTACACACTTGTACAAAATTGTACACACTTGTACACCCTTGTACAAACTTGTGCACCCTTGAACACTTTTGTACACCCTTGTACACATTTGTACAACCTTGTACAAACTTAAACACACTTGTACAAACATGTACACACTTGAACAACATGTACACACTTGTACAACCTTGTACACACTTGTACAAGCTTGTACACACTTGTACAAGCTTGTACACACTTGTACAACCTTGTACACACTTGTACAACCTTGTACACACTTGTACAAGCTTGTACACACTTGTACAACCTTGTACACACTTGTACAACCTTTTACACAATTGTAAAACCTTGTACACACTTGTACATTCTTGTACAAACTTGTACTTACTTGTACAACCTTGTACAAACTTGTACACACTTGTACAAACTTTTACATCCTTGTATACATTTGTACACCCTTGTACACACTTGTACAACCTTGTACAAACCTGTACACCCTTGTACACACTTGTACAAGCTTGTACACGATTGTACACCCTTGTACACACTTGTGCACCCTTGTACACACTTGTACACCCTTGTACACACATGGACAACCTTTTACAAACTTGTACACACTTGTACAAACTTGTACATTCTTGTACATACTTGTACACCCTTGTAAACACTTGTACAATCTTGTACAAACCTGTACACCCTTGTACACACTTGTACAAGCTTGTACACACTTGTACAAGCTTGTACACACTTGTACACCCTTGTACAAACTTGTGCACCCTTGTACACTTTTGTTCACCCTTGTATACATTTGTACAAACTTGTACAAACTTGTACACACTTGTACAAACTTGTACACACTTGTACAAACTTGTACACCCTTGTACACACTTGTACAACCTTGTACACACTTGTACAACCTTGTACAAACCTGTACACCCTTGTACACACTTGTACAAGCTTGTACACGATTGTACACTCTTGTACACACTTGTGCAACCTTGTACACACTTGTACAACCTTGTACACACTTGTACAACCTTGTACACACTTGTTCAAGCTTGTACACACTTGTACAACCTTGTACACACTTGTACACCCTTGTACACACTTGTACAACCTTTTACAAACTTGTACACACTTGTACAAAATTGTACATTCTTGTACATACTTGTACACCCTTGTACACACTTGTACAACCTTGTACAAACCTGTACACCCTTGTACACACTTGTACAAGCTTGTACACACTTGTACAAGCTTGTACACACTTGTACACCCTTGTACACTTTTGTACACCCTTGTACACATTTGTACAACCTTGTACAAACTTGTACACACTTGTACAAACTTGTACACACTTGTACAAACTTGTGTACACTTGTACAACCTTGTACACACTTGTACAACCTTGTACACACTTGTACAACCTTTTACACAACTGTAAAACCTTGTACACACTTGTACATTCTTGTACAAACTTGTACTTACTTGTACAACCTTGTACAAACTTGTACACACTTGTACAAACTTTTACATCCTTGTATACATTTGTACACCCTTGTACACACTTGTACAACCTTGTACAAACCTGTACACCCTTGTACACACTTGTACAAGCTTGTACACGATTGTACACCCTTGTACACACTTGTGCACCCTTGTACACACTTGTACACCCTTGTACACACTTGTACAACCTTTTACAAACTTGTACACTTGTACAAACTTGTACATTCTTGTACATACTTGTACACCCTTGTAAACACTTGTACAACCTTGTACAAACCTGTACACCCTTGTACACACTTGTACAAGCTTGTACACACTTGTACAAGCTTGTACACACTTGTACAAACTTGTACACACTTGTACACCCTTGTACAAACTTGTGCACCCTTGTACACTTTTGTACACCCTTGTATACATTTGTACAAACTTGTACAAACTTGTACACACTTGTACAAACTTGTACACACTTGTACAAACTTGTACACCCTTGTACACACTTGTACAACCTTGTACACACTTGTACAACCTTGTACAAACCTGTACACCCTTGTACACACTTGTACAAGCTTGTACACGATTGTACACTCTTGTACACACTTGTGCAACCTTGTACACACTTGTACAACCTTGTACACACTTGTACAACCTTGTACACACTTGTTCAAGCTTGTACACACTTGTACAACCTTGTACACACTTGTACACCCTTGTACACACTTGTACAACCTTTTACTAACTTGTACACACTTGTACAAAATTGTACATTCTTGTACATACTTGTACACCCTTGTACACACTTGTACAACCTTGTACAAACCTGTACACCCTTGTACACACTTGTACAAGCTTGTACACACTTGTACAAGCTTGTACACACTTGTACACCCTTGTACAAACTTGTGCACCCTTGTACACTTTTGTACACCCTTGTACACATTTGTACAACCTTGTACAAACTTGTACACACTTGTACAAACTTGTACACACTTGTACAAACTTGTGTACACTTGTACAACCTTGTACACACTTGTACAACCTTGTACACACTTGTACAACCTTGTACACACTTGTACAACCTTGTACACACTTGTACAACCTTGTACACAATTGTAAAACCTTGTACACACTTGTACAACCTTGTACAAACTTGTAAACACTTGTACAAACTTTTACATCCTTGTACACACTTGTACAAACTTGTACACCCTTGTACACACTTGTACAACCTTGTACACATTTGTACACATTTGTACAACCTTGTACAAACTTGTACAAACTTGTACAACCTTGTACAAAATTGTACACACTTGTACACACTTTTACATCCTTGTACACATTTGTACACCCTTGTACACACTTGTACAACCTTTTACAAACTTGTACACACTTGTACAAACTTGTACATTCTTGTACATACTTGTACACCCTTGTACACACTTGTACAACCTTGTACAAACCTGTAAACCCTTGTACAAGCTTGTACACACTTGTACAAGCTTGTACACACTTGTACACCCTTGTACAAACTTGTGCACCCTTGTACACTTTTGTACACCCTTGTACACACTTGTTCAACCTTGTACAAACCTGTAAACCCTTGTACAAGCTTGTACACACTTGTACAAGCTTGTACACACTTGTACACCCTTGTACAAACTTGTGCACCCTTGTACACTTTTGTAAACCCTTGTACACATTTGTACAACCTTGTACAAACTTGTACACACTTGTACAAACTTGTACACACTTGTACAACCTTGTACACACTTGTACAACCTTGTACACACTTGTACAACCTTGTACAAGCTTGTACACACTTGTACAAGCTTGTACACACTTGTACAACCTTGTACACACTTGTACAACCTTTTACACAATTGTAAAACCTTGTACACACTTGTACATTCTTGTACAAACTTGTACTTACTTGTACAACCTTGTACAAACTTGTACACACTTGTACAAACTTTTACAGCCTTGTACACATTTGTACACTCTTGTACACACTTGTACAACCTTGTACAAACCTGTACACCCTTGTAAACACTTGTACAAGCTTGTACACGATTGTACACCCTTGTACACACTTGTGCACCATTGTACACACTTGTACACCCTTGTACACACTTGTACAACCTTTTACAAACTTGTACACACTTGTACAAACTTGTACATTCTTTTGTACACCCTTGTAAACACTTGTACAACCTTGTACAAACCTGTACACCCTTGTACACACTTGTACAAGCTTGTACACACTTGTACAAGCTTGTACACACTTGTACACCCTTGTACAAACTTGTGCACCCTTGTACACTTTGTACACCCTTGTATACATTTGTACAACCTTGTACAAACTTGTACACACTTGTACAAACTTGTACACACTTGTACAAACTTGTACACCCTTGTACACACTTGTACAACCTTGTACACACTTGTACACCTTTGTACACACTTATACAACCTTGTACACACTTGTACAACCTTGTACACACTTGTACAACCTTGTACACACTTGTACAACCTTGTACACACTTGTACAACCTTGTACACACTTGTACAACCTTGTAAAAACTTGTACAAGCTTGTACACGATTGTAAACCCTTGTACACACTTGTGCACCCTTGTACACACTTGTACAACCTTGTACACACTTGTACAAGTGTGTACAAGGTTGTACAAGTGTGTACAAGGTTGTACAAGTGTGTACAAGTTTGTACAAGTGTGTACAAGTTTGTACAAGGTTGTACAAATGTGTACAAGGGTGTACAAAAGTGTACAAGGGTGCACAAGTTTGTACAAGGGTGTACAAGTGTGTACAAGCTTTTACAAGTGTGTACAAGCTTGTACAAGGGTTTACAGGTTTGTACAAGGTTGAACAAGTGTGTACAAGGGTGTACAAAAGTGTACAAGGGTGCACAAGTTTGTACAAGGGTGTACAAGTGTGTACAAGCTTGTACAAGTGTGTACAAGCTTGTACAAGGGTTTACAGGTTTGTACAAGGTTGTACAAGTGTGTACAAGGGTGTACAAGTATGTACAAGAATGTACAAGTTTGTACAAGTGTGTACAAGTTTGTAAAAGGTTGTACAAGTGTGTACAAGGGTGTACAAATGTGTACAAGGATGTAAAAGTTTGTACAAGTGTGTACAAGTTTGTACAAGGTTGTACAAGTGTGTACAAGGTTTTACAATTGTGTACAAGGTTGTACAAGTGTGTACAAGGTTGTACAAGTGTGTACAAGGTTGTACCAGTTTGTACAAGGTTGTACAAGTGTGTACAAGGTTGTACAAGTGTACACAAGTTTGTACAAGTGTGTACAAGTTTGTACAAGTGTGTACAAGTTTGTACAAGGTTGTACAAATGTGTACAAGGTAGTACAAAAGTGTACAAGGGTGCACAAGTTTGTACAAGGGTGTACAAGTGTGTACAAGCTTGTACAAGTGTGTACAAGCTTGTACAAGTGTGTACAAGGGTGTACAGGTTTGTACAAGGTTGTACAAGTGTGTACAAGGGTGTACAAGTATGTACAAGAATGTACAATTTTGTACAAGTGTGTACAAGTTTGTAAAAGGTTGTACAAGTGTGTACAAGGGTGTACAAGTGTGTACAAGGTTGTACAAGTGTGTACAAGCTTGAACAAGTGTGTACAAGGTTGTACAAGTGTGTACAAGGTTGTACAAGTGTGTACAAGGTTGCACAAGTGTGTACAAGAGTGTACAATCGTGTACAAGCTTGTACAAGTGTGTACAAGGGTGTACAGGTTTGTACAAGGTTGTACAAGTGTGTACAAGGTTGTACAAGTGTGTACAAGGGTGTACAAGTTTGTACAAGTGTGTACAAGTTTGTACAAGTGTGTACAAGTTTGTACAAGTTTGTACAAATGTATACAAGGGTGTACAAAAGTGTACAAGGGTGCACAAGTTTGTACAAGGGTGTACAAGTGTGTACAAGCTTGTACAAGTGTGTACAAGCTTGTACAAGTGTGTACAAGGGTGTACAGGTTTGTACAAGGTTGTACAAGTGTTTACAAGGGTGTACAAGTATGTACAAGAATGTACAAGTTTGTACAAGTGTGTACAAGTTTGTAAAAGGTTGTACAAGTTTGTAAAAGGTTGTACAAGTGTGTACAAGGGTGAACAAGTGTGTACAAGGTTGCACAAGTGTGTACAAGGGTGTACAATCGTGTACAAGCTTGTACAAGTGTGTACAAGGGTGTACAGGTTTGTACAAGGTTGTACAAGTGTGTACAAGGGTGTACAAATGTATACAAGGATGTAAAAGTTTGTACAAGTGTGTACAAGTTTGTACAAGGTTGTACAAGTAAGTACAAGTTTGTACAAGAATGTACAAGTGTGTACAAGGTTTTACAATTGTGTAAAAGGTTGTACAAGTGTGTACAAGGTTGTACAAGTGTGTACAAGCTTGTACAAGTGTGTACAAGGTTGTACAAGTGTGTACAAGGTTGTACAAGTGTGTACAAGCTTGTACAAGTGTGTACAAGGTTGTACAAGTGTGTACAAGGTTGTTCAAGTGTGTACATGTTTGTACAAGTGTGTTTAAGTTTGTACAAGGTTGTACAAATGTGTACAAGGGTGTACAAAAGTGTTCAAGGGTGCACAAGTTTGTACAAGGGTGTACAAGTGTGTACAAGCTTGTACAAGTGTGTACAAGCTTGTACAAGTGTGTACAAGCTTGTACAAGTGTGTACAAGGGTGTACAGGTTTGTACAAGGTTGTACAAGTGTGTACAAGGGTGTACAAGTATGTACAAGAATGTAAAATTTTGTACAAGTGTGTACAAGGGTGTACAAGTGTGTACAAGGTTGTACAAGTGTGTACAAGGTTTTACAATTGTGTACAAGGTTGTACAAGTGTGTACAAAGTTGTACAAGTGTGTACGAGGTTGTACAAGTGTGTACAAGGTTGTACAAGTGTGTACAAGGTTGTACAAGTGTGTACAAGGTTGTACAAGTGTACACAAGTTTGTACAAGTGTGTACAAGTTTGTACAAGTGTGTACAAGTTTGTACAAGGTTGTACAAATGTGTACAAGGGTGTACAAAAGTGTACAAGGGTGCACAAGTTAGTACAAGGGTGTACAAGTGTGTACAAGCTTGTACAAGTGTGTACAAGCTTGTACAAGTGTGTACAAGGGTGTACAGGTTTGTACAAGGTTGTACAAGTGTGTACAAGGGTGTACAAGTATGTACAAGAATGTACAATTTTGTACAAGTGTGTACAAATTTGTAAAAGGTTGTACAAGTGTGTACGAGGTTGTACAAGTGTGTACAAGGTTGTACAAGTGTGTACAAGGTTGTACAAGTGTGTACAAGGTTGTACAAGTGTACACAAGTTTGTACAAGTGTGTACAAGTTTGTACAAGTGTGTACAAGTTTGTACAAGTGTGTACAAGTTTGTACAAGGTTGTACAAATGTGTACAAGGGTGTACAAAAGTGTACAAGGGTGCACAAGTTTGTACAAGGGTGTACAAGTGTGTACAAGCTTGTACAAGTGTGTACAAGCTTGTACAAGTGTGTACAAGGGTGTACAGGTTTGTACAAGGTTGTACAAGTGTGTACAAGGGTGTACAAGTATGTACAAGAATGTACAAGTGTGTACAAGCTTGAACAAGTGTGTACAAGGTTGTACAAGTGTGTACAAGGGTGTACAAGTGTGTACAAGGTTGCACAAGTGTGTACAAGAGTGTACAATCGTTTACAAGCTTGTACAAGTGTGTACAAGGGTGTACAGGTTTGTACAAGGTTGTACAAGTGTGTACAAGGTTGTACAAGTGTGTACAAGGGTGTACAAGTTTGTACAAGTGTGTACAAGTTTGTACAAGTGTGTACAAGTTTGTACAATTTTGTACAAATGTATACAAGGGTGTACAAAAGTGTACAAGGGTGCACAAGTTTGTACAAGGGTGTACAAGGGTGTACAGGTTTGTACAAGATTGTACAAGTGTTTACAAGGGTGTACAAGTATGTACAAGAATGTACAAGTTTGTACAAGTGTGTACAAGTTTGTAAAAGGTTGTACATGTGTGTACAAGGGTGTACAAGTGTGTACAAGGGTGCACAAGTGTGTACAAGGGTGTACAATCGTGTACAAGCTTGTACAAGTGTGTACAAGGGTGTACAGGTTTGTACAAGGTTGTACATGTGTGTACAAGGGTGTACAAATGTATACAAGGATGTAAAAGTTTGTACAAGTGTGTACAAGTTTGTACAAGGTTGTACAAGTAAGTAAAAGTTTGTACAAGAATGTACAAGTGTGTACAAGGTTTTACAATTGTGTAAAAGGTTGTACAAGTGTGTACAAGGTTGTACAATTGTGTACAAGCTTGTACAAGTGTGTACAAGGTTGTACAATTGTGTACAAGCTTGTACAAGTGTGTACAAGGTTGTACAAGTGTGTACAAGGTTGTACAAGTGTGTACAAGCTTGTACAAGTGTGTACAAGGTTGTACAAGTGTGTACAAGGTTGTTCAAGTGTGTACATGTTTGTACAAGTGTGTTTAAGTTTGTACAAGGTTGTACAAATGTGTACAAAGGTGTACAAAAGTGTTCAAGGGTGCACAAGTTTGTACAAGGGTGTACAAGTGTGTACAAGCTTGTACAAGTGTGTACAAGCTTGTACAAGTGTGTACAAGCTTGTACAAGTGTGTACAAGGGTGTACAGGTTTGTACAAGGTTGTACAAGTGTGTACAAGGGTGTACAAGTATGTACAAGAATGTAAAATTTTGTACAAGTGTGTACAAGGGTGTACAAGTGTGTACAAGGTTGTACAAGTGTGTACAAGGTTTTACAATTGTGTACAAGGTTGTACAAGTGTGTACAAGGTTGTACAAGTGTGTACGAGGTTGTACAAGTGTGTACGAGGTTGTACAAGTGTGTACAAGGTTGTACAAGTGTGTACAAGTTTGTAAAAGTTTTTACAAGTTTGTACAAGGTTGTACAAATAAGACATCCCTCTAAATAACAAGACATCCCTCCAAATATTATGAAATCCCTCTAAATAACAAGACATCCCTCTAAATAACAAGACATCCCTCTAATAAACTAGACATTCCGCTAAATATTAAGACATCCCTCTAAATAACAAGACATCCCTCCAAATACCAAGACATCCCTCTAAATATTAAGACATCCCTCCAAATAACAAGACAACCCTTTAAAAAACAAGACATCCCTCTAAATAACAAGACATCCCTCTAAATAACAAGACATCCCTCTAAATATTAAGACATCCCTCCAAATAACAAGACATCCCTCTAAATATTAAGACATCCCTCTAAATAACAAGACATCCCTCTAAATATTAAGACATCCCTTTAAATAACAAGACATCTCTCTAAATAACAAGACATCCCTCTAAATAACAAGACATTCCTCCAAATAACAAGATATCCCTCTAAATAACAAGACATTCCTCCAAATAACAAGACTTCCCTCCAAATAAGAAGACATCCCTCTAAATAACAAGACATCCCTCTAAATAACAAGACATCCCTTTAAATACCAAGACAACCCTCTAAAAAACAAGACATCCCTCCAAATAACAAGACAACCCTCTAAAAAACAAGACATCCCTCTAAATAAAAAGACATCTCTCCAAATAACAAGACATCCCTCTAAATAACAAGACATCCCACTAAAAAACAAGACATCCCTCTAAATATTAAGACATCCATCTAAATAACACGACATCCCTCCAAATATGAAGACATTCCTCTAAATAACAAGACATCCCTCTAAATAACAAGACATCCCTCTAAATAACAAGACATCCCACTAAATAACAAGACATCCCTCTAAATAACAAGACATCCCTCTAAAAAACAAGACATCCCTCTAAATATTAAGACATCAATCTAAATAACAAGACATCCCTCCAAATAACAAGACAACCCTCTAAAAAACAAAAAAACCCTCTAAATAACAAGACATCTCTCTAAAAAACAAGACATCCCTCTAAATATCAAGACATCCCTCTAAATAACAAGACATCCATCTATATAACAAGACATTCCTCTAAATATTAAGACATCCCTTCAAATAACAAGACATCCCTCTAAATATTAAGACATCCCTCTAAATAACAAGACATCCCTCTAAATACCAAGACATCCCTCTAAATATTAAGACATCCCTCCAAATAACAAGACAACCCTTTAAAAAACAAGACATCCCTCTAAATAACAAGACATCCCTCTAAATAACAAGACATCCCTCTAAATATTAAGACATCCCTTCAAATAACAAGACATCCCTCTAAATATTAAGACATCCCTCTAAATAACAAGACATCCCTCTAAATATTAAGACATCCCTTTAAATAACAAGACATCTCTCTAAATAACAAGACATCCCTCTAAATAACAAGACATCCCACTAAATAACAAGACATCCCTCTAAATAACAAGACATCCCTTTTAAATAACAAGACATTCCTCTAAATAACAAGACATCCCTCTAAATAACAAGACATCCCTCCAAATAAAAAGACATCCCTCTAAATAGCAAGACATCCCTCTAATAAACAAGACATTCCGCTAAATATTAAGACATCCCTCTAAATAACAAGACATCCCTCTAAATATTAAGACATCCCTTTAAATAACAAGACATCTCTCTAAATAACAAGACATCCCACTAAATAACAAGACATCCCTCTAAATAACAAGACATCCCTTTTAAATAACAAGACATTCCTCTAAATAACAAGACATCCCTCTAAATAACAAGACATCCCTCCAAATAAAAAGACATCCCTCTAAATAGCAAGACATCCCTCTAATAAACAAGACATTCCGCTAAATATTAAGACATCCCTCTAAATAACAAGACATCCCTCTAAATATTAAGACATCCCTTTAAATAACAAGACATCTCTCTAAATAACAAGACATCCCACTAAATAACAAGACATCCCTCTAAATAACAAGACATCCCTTTTAAATAACAAGACATTCCTCTAAATAACAAGACATCCCTCTAAATAACAAGACATCCCTCCAAATAAAAAGACATCCCTCTAAATAGCAAGACATCCCTCTAATAAACAAGACATTCCGCTAAATATTAAGACATCCCTCTAAATAACAAGACATCCCATCTAAATTACAAGACAACCCTCTAAAAAACAAGACATCCCTCCAAATAACAAGACAACCCTCTAAAAAACAAGACATCCCTCTAAATAAAAAGACATATCTCCAAATAACAAGACATCCCTCTAAATAACAAGACATCCCACTAAAAAACAAGACATCCCTCTAAATATCAAGACATCCCTCTAAATAACAAGACATCCCTCTAAATATTAAGACATCCCTCCAAATAACAAGACATCCCTCTAAATATTAAGACATCCCTCTAAATAACAAGACATCCCTCTAAATATTAAGACATCCCTTTAAATAACAAGACATCTCTCTAAATAACAAGACATCCCTCTAAATAACAAGACATCCCACTAAATAACAAGACGTCCCTCTAAATAACAAGACATCCCTTTTAAATAACAAGACATTCCTCTAAATAACAAGACATCCCTCTAAATAACAAGACATCCCTCCAAATAAAAAGACATCCCTCTAAATAGCAAGACATCCCTCTAAATAACAAGACATCCCTCCAAATAACAAGATATCCCTCTAAATAACAAGACATTCCTCCAAATAACAAGACTTCCCTCCAAATAACAAGACAACCCTTTAAAAAACAAGACATCCCTCTAAATAACAAGACATCCCTCTAAATAACAAGACATCCCTCTAAATATTAAGACATCCCTTCAAATAACAAGACATCCCTCTAAATATTAAGACATCCCTCTAAATAACAAGACATCCCTCTAAATATTAAGACATCCCTTTAAATAACAAGACATCTCTCTAAATAACAAGACATCCCTCTAAATAACAAGACATCCCTCTAAATATTAAGACATCCCTCCAAATAACAAGACATCCCTCTAAATATTAAGACATCCCTCTAAATAACAAGACATCCCTCTAAATATTAAGACATCCCTTTAAATAACAAGACATCTCTCTAAATAACAAGACATCCCTCTAAATAACAAGACATCCCACTAAATAACAAGACATCCCTCTAAATAACAAGACATCCCTTTTAAATAACAAGACATTCCTCTAAATAACAAGACATCCCTCTAAATAACAAGACATCCCTCCAAATAACAAGAAATCCCTCAAAATAGCAAGACATCCCTCTAAATATTAAGACATCCCTTCAAATAACATGACATCCCTCTAAATAACAAGACATCCCTCTAAATAACAAGACATCCCTCTAAATAAAAAGACATCCCTCTAAATAACTAGACATCCCTCCAAATACCAAGACATCCCTCTAAATAACAAGACATCCCTCTAAATAAAAAGACATCCCTCTAAATAACTAGACATCCCTCCAAATACCAAGACATCCCTCTAAATAACAAGACATCCCTCTAAATAACAAGACATACCTCCAAATAACAAGACATCCCTCTAAATTATAAGACATCCCTCTTAATAACAAGCATCCCTCCAAATAACAAGACATCCCTCTAAATAACAAGACATCCCTCCAAATATGAAGACATCCCTCCAAATATGAAGACATCCCTCTAAATAACAAGACATCCCTCTAAATAACAAGACATCCCTCTATAAACAAGACATCTCTCTAAATATTAAGACATCCCTTCAAATAACAAGACATCCCTCTAAATAACAAGACATCCCTCTAAATAACAAGACATCCCTCTAAATAACAAGACATCCCTCTAAAAACAAGACATCCCTCTAAATATTAAGACATCAATCTAAATAACAAGACATCCCTCCAAATAACAAGACAACCCTCTAAAAAACAAAAAAACCCTCTAAATAACAAGACATCCCTCTAAATAACAAGACATCCCACTAAAAAACAAGACATCCCTCTAAATATTAAGACATCCCTCTAAATAACAAGACATCCCTCCAAATATTAAGACATCCCTCTAAATAACAAGACATCCCTCTAAATAACAAGACATCCCTCTAATAAACTAGACATTCCGCTAAATATTAAGACATCCCTCTAAATAACAAGACATCCCTCCAAATACCAAGACATCCCTCTAAATATCAAGACATCCCTCCAAATAACAAGAAAACCCTTTAAAAAACAAGACATCCCTCTAAATAACAAGACATCCCTCTAAATAACAAGACATCCCTCTAAATATTAAGACATCCCTCCAAATAACAAGACATCCCTCTAAATATTAAGACATCCCTCTAAATAACAAGACATCCCTCTAAATATTAAGACATCCCTTTAAATAACAAGACATCTCTCTAAATAACAAGACATCCCTCTAAATAACAAGACATCCCACTAAATAACAAGACGTCCCTCTAAATAACAAGACATCCCTTTTAAATAACAAGACATTCCTCTAAATAACAAGACATCCCTCTAAATAACAAGACATCCCTCCAAATAAAAAGACATCCCTCTAAATAGCAAGACATCCCACTAAATAACAAGACATCCCTCCAAATAACAAGATATCCCTCTAAATAACAAGACATTCCTCCAAATAACAAGACTTCCCTCCAAATAAGAAGACATCCCTCTAAATAACAAGACATCCCTCTAAATAACAAGACATCCCTCTAAATACCAAGACATCCCTCTAAATATTAAGACATCCCTCTAAATAACAAGACATCCCTCTAAATAACAAGACATCCCTCTAAATATTAAGATATCCCTTCAAATAACAAGACATCCCTCTAAATATTAAGACATCCCTCTAAATAACAAGACATCCCTCTAAATATTAAGACATCCCTTTAAATAACAAGACATCTCTCTAAATAACAAGACATCCCTCTAAATAACAAGACATCCCTCTAAATATTAAGACATCCCTTTAAATAACAAGACATCCCTTTAAATAACAAGACATCTCTCTAAATAACAAGACATCCCTCTAAATAACAAGACATCCCTCTAAATATTAAGACATCCCTCCAAATAACAAGACAACCCTCTAAAAAACAAGACATCCCTCTAAATAAAAAGACATCTCTCCAAATAACAAGACATCCCTCTAAATAACAAGACATCCCACTAAAAAACAAGACATCCCTCTAAATATCAAGACATCCCTCTAAATAACAAGACATCCCTCTAAATATTAAGACATCCCTCCAAATAACAAGACATCCCTCTAAATATTAAGACATCCCTCTAAATAACAAGACATCCCTCTAAATATTAAGACATCCCTTTAAATAACAAGACATCTCTCTAAATAACAAGACATCCCTCTAAATAACAAGACATCCCACTAAATAACAAGACGTCCCTCTAAATAACAAGACATCCCTTTTAAATAACAAGACATTCCTCTAAATAACAAGACATCCCTCTAAATAACAAGACATCCCTCCAAATAAAAAGACATCCCTCTAAATAGCAAGACATCCCTCTAAATAACAAGACATCCCTCCAAATAACAAGATATCCCTCTAAATAACAAGACATTCCTCCAAATAACAAGACTTCCCTCCAAATAAGAAGACATCCTTCTAAATAACAAGACATCCCTCTAAATAACAAGACATCCCTCTAAATACCAAGACATCCCTCTAAATATTAAGACATCCCTCCAAATAACAAGACAACCCTTTAAAAAACAAGACATCCCTCTAAATAACAAGACATCCCTCTAAATAACAAGACATCCCTCTAAATATTAAGACATCCCTTCAAATAACAAGACATCCCTCTAAATATTAAGACATCCCTCTAAATAACAAGACATCCCTCTAAATATTAAGACATCCCTTTAAATAACAAGACATCTCTCAAAATAACAAGACATCCCTCTAAATAACAAGACATCCCTCTAAATATTAAGATATCCCTCCAAATAACAAGACATCCCTCTAAATATTAAGACATCCCTCTAAATAACAAGACATCCCTCTAAATATTAAGACATCCCTTTAAATAACAAGACATCTCTCTAAATAACAAGACATCCCTCTAAATAACAAGACATCCCACTAAATAACAAGACATCCCTCTAAATAACAAGACATCCCTTTTAAATAACAAGACATTCCTCTAAATAACAAGACATCCCTCTAAATAACAAGACATCCCTCCAAATAACAAGAAATCCCTCAAAATAGCAAGACATCCCTCTAAATATTAAGACATCCCTCCAAATAACAAGACAACCCTCTAAAAAACAAGACATCCCTCTAAATAAAAAGACATCTCTCCAAATAACAAGACATCCCTCTAAATAACAAGACATCCCACTAAAAAACAAGACATCCCTCTAAATATCAAGACATCCCTCTAAATAACAAGACATCCCTCTAAATATTAAGACATCCCTCCAAATAACAAGACATCCCTCTAAATATTAAGACATCCCTCTAAATAACAAGACATCTCTCTAAATAACAAGACATCCCTCTAAATAACAAGACATCCCACTAAATAACAAGACGTCCCTCTAAATAACAAGACATCCCTTTTAAATAACAAGACATTCCTCTAAATAACAAGACATCCCTCTAAATAACAAGACATCCCTCCAAATAAAAAGACATCCCTCTAAATAGCAAGACATCCCTCTAAATAACAAGACATCCCTCCAAATAACAAGATATCCCTCTAAATAACAAGACATTCCTCCAAATAACAAGACTTCCCTCCAAATAAGAAGACATCCTTCTAAATAACAAGACATCCCTCTAAATAACAAGACATCCCTCTAAATACCAAGACATTCCTCTAAATATTAAGACATCCCTCCAAATAACAAGACAACCCTTTAAAAAACAAGACATCCCTCTAAATAACAAGACATCCCTCTAAATAACAAGACATCCCTCTAAATATTAAGACATCCCTTCAAATAACAAGACATCCCTCTAAATATTAAGACATCCCTCTAAATAACAAGACATCCCTCTAAATATTAAGACATCCCTTTAAATAACAAGACATCTCTGTAAATAACAAGACATCCCTCTAAATAACAAGACATCCCTCTAAATATTAAGATATCCCTCCAAATAACAAGACATCCCTCTAAATATTAAGACATCCCTCTAAATAACAAGACATCCCTCTAAATATTAAGACATCCCTTTAAATAACAAGACATCTCTCTAAATAACAAGACATCCCTCTAAATAACAAGACATCCCACTAAATAACAAGACATCCCTCTAAATAACAAGACATCCCTTTTAAATAACAAGACATTCCTCTAAATAACAAGACATCCCTCTAAATAACAAGACATCCCTCCAAATAACAAGAAATCCCTCAAAATAGCAAGACATCCCTCTAAATATTAAGACATCCCTTCAAATAACATGACATCCCTTTAAATAACAAGACATCCCTCTAAATAACAAGACATCCCTCTAAATAAAAAGACATCCCTCTAAATAACTAGACATCCCTCCAAATACCAAGACATCCCTCTAAATAACAAGACATCTCTCTAAATAAAAAGACATCCCTCTAAATAACTAGACATCCCTCCAAATACCAAGACATCCCTCTAAATAACAAGACATCCCTCTAAATAACAAGACATACCTCCAAATAACAAGACATCCCTCTAAATTATAAGACATCCCTCTTAATAACAAGCATCCCTCCAAATAACAAGACATCCCTTTAAATAACAAGACATCCCTCCAAATATGAAGACATCCCTCCAAATATGAAGACATCCCTCTAAATAACAAGACATCCCTCTAAATAACAAGACATCCCTCTAAATAACAAGACATCTCTCTAAATATTAAGACATCCCTTCAAATAACAAGACATCCCTCTAAATAACAAGACATCCCTCTAAATAACAAGACATCCCTCTAAATAACAAGACATCCCTCTAAAAAACAAGACATCCCTCTAAATATTAAGACATCAATCTAAATAACAAGACATCCCTCCAAATAACAAGACAACCCTCTAAAAAACAAAAAAAACCCTCTAAATAACAAGACATCCCTCTAAATAACAAGACATCCCTCTAAAAAACAAGACATCCCTATAAATATTAAGACATCCCTCTAAATAACAAGACATCCCTCCAAATATTAAGACATCCCTCTAAATAACAAGACATCCCTCTAAATAACAAGAGATCCCTCTAATAAACTAGACATTCCGCTAAATATTAAGACATCCCTCTAAATAACAAGACATCCCTCCAAATACCAAGACATCCCTCTAAATATCAAGACATCCCTCCAAATAACAAGAAAACCCTTTAAAAAACAAGACATCCCTCTAAATAACAAGACATCCCTCTAAATAACAAGACATCCCTCTAAATATTAAGACATCCCTCCAAATAACAAGACATCCCTCTAAATATTAAGACATCCCTCTAAATAACAAGACATCCCTCTAAATATTAAGACATCCCTTTAAATAACAAGACATCTCTCTAAATAACAAGACATCCCTCTAAATAACAAGACATCCCACTAAATAACAAGACGTCCCTCTAAATAACAAGACATCCCTTTTAAATAACAAGACATTCCTCTAAATAACAAGACATCCCTCTAAATAACAAGACATCCCTCCAAATAAAAAGACATCCCTCTAAATAGCAAGACATCCCTCTAAATAACAAGACATCATTCCAAATAACAAGATATCCCTCTAAATAACAAGACATTCCTCCAAATAACAAGACTTCCCTCCAAATAACAAGAAATCCCTCAAAATACCAAGACATCCCTCTAAATATTAAGACATCCCTCCAAATAACAAGACAACCCTTTAAAAAACAAGACATCCCTCTAAATAACAAGACATCCCTCTAAATAACAAGACATCCCTTTTAAATAACAAGACATTCCTCTAAATAACAAGACATCCCTCTAAATAACAAGACATCCCTCCAAATAACAAGAAATCCCTCAAAATAGCAAGACATCCCTCTAAATATTAAGACATCCCTTCAAATAACATGACATCCCTTTAAATAACAAGACATCCCTCTAAATAACAAGACATCCCTCTAAATAAAAAGACATCCCTCTAAATAACTAGACATCCCTCCAAATACCAAGACATCCCTCTAAATAACAAGACATCTCTCTAAATAAAAAGACATCCCTCTAAATAACTAGACATCCCTCCAAATACCAAGACATCCCTCTAAATAACAAGACATCCCTCTAAATAACAAGACATACCTCCAAATAACAAGACATCCCTCTAAATTATAAGACATCCCTCTTAATAACAAGCATCCCTCCAAATAACAAGACATCCCTTTAAATAACAAGACATCCCTCCAAATATGAAGACATCCCTCCAAATATGAAGACATCCCTCTAAATAACAAGACATCCCTCTAAATAACAAGACATCCCTCTAAATAACAAGACATCTCTCTAAATATTAAGACATCCCTTCAAATAACAAGACATCCCTCTAAATAACAAGACATCCCTCTAAATAACAAGACATCCCTCTAAATAACAAGACATCCCTCTAAAAAACAAGACATCCCTCTAAATATTAAGACATCAATCTAAATAACAAGACATCCCTCCAAATAACAAGACAACCCTCTAAAAAACAAAAAAAACCCTCTAAATAACAAGACATCCCTCTAAATAACAAGACATCCCTCTAAAAAACAAGACATCCCTATAAATATTAAGACATCCCTCTAAATAACAAGACATCCCTCCAAATATTAAGACATCCCTCTAAATAACAAGACATCCCTCTAAATAACAAGAGATCCCTCTAATAAACTAGACATTCCGCTAAATATTAAGACATCCCTCTAAATAACAAGACATCCCTCCAAATACCAAGACATCCCTCTAAATATCAAGACATCCCTCCAAATAACAAGAAAACCCTTTAAAAAACAAGACATCCCTCTAAATAACAAGACATCCCTCTAAATAACAAGACATCCCTCTAAATATTAAGACATCCCTCCAAATAACAAGACATCCCTCTAAATATTAAGACATCCCTCTAAATAACAAGACATCCCTCTAAATATTAAGACATCCCTTTAAATAACAAGACATCTCTCTAAATAACAAGACATCCCTCTAAATAACAAGACATCCCACTAAATAACAAGACGTCCCTCTAAATAACAAGACATCCCTTTTAAATAACAAGACATTCCTCTAAATAACAAGACATCCCTCTAAATAACAAGACATCCCTCCAAATAAAAAGACATCCCTCTAAATAGCAAGACATCCCTCTAAATAACAAGACATCATTCCAAATAACAAGATATCCCTCTAAATAACAAGACATTCCTCCAAATAACAAGACTTCCCTCCAAATAACAAGAAATCCCTCAAAATAGCAAGACATCCCTCTAAATATTAAGACATCCCTTCAAATAACAAGACATCCCTCTAAATAACAAGACATCCCTCTAAATAACAAGACATCCCTCTAAATAAAAAGACATCCCTCTAAATAACTAGACATCCCTCCAAATACCAAGACATCCCTCTAAATAACAAGACATCCCTCTAAATAAAAAGACATCCCTCTAAATAACTAGACATCCCTCCAAATACCAAGACATCCCTCTAAATAACAAGACATCCCTCTAAATAACAAGACATACCTCCAAATAACAAGACATCCCTCTAAATTATAAGACATCCCTCTTAATAACAAGCATCCCTCCAAATAACAAGACATCCCTCTAAATAACAAGACATCCCTCCAAATATGAAGACATCCCTCCAAATATGAAGACATCCCTCTAAATAACAAGACATCCCTCTAAATAACAAGACATCCCTCTAAATAACAAGACATCTCTCTAAATATTAAGACATCCCTTCAAATAACAAGACATCCCTCTAAATAACAAGACATCCCTCTTGTTGTCTTGTTATTTGGAATGATGTCTTAATATTTAGAGGGATGTCTTGTTATTTAGAGGGATGTCTTGTTATTTAGAGGGATGTCTTAATATTTAGAGGGATGTCTTGTTATTAAGAGGGATGTCTTATAATTTAGAGGGATGTCTTGTTATTTGGAGGTATGTCTTGTTATTTAGAGGGATGTCTTGTTATTTAGAGGGATGTCTTGGTATTTGGAGGGATGTCTAGTTATTTAGAGGGATGACTTTTTATTTAGAGGGATGTCTTGTTATTTAGAGGGATGTCTTGGTATTTGGAGGGATGTCTAGTTATTTAGAGGGATGTCATTTTATTTAGAGGGATGTCTTGTTATTTAGAGGGATGTCTTGTTATTTAGAGGGATGTCATGTTATTTGAAGGGATGTCTTAATATTTAGAGGGATGTCTTGCTATTTTGAGGGATTTCTTGTTATTTGGAGGAATGTCTTGTTATTTAGAGGGATGTCTTGTTATTTAGAGGAATGTCTTGTTATTTAAAAGGGATGTCTTGTTATTTAAGGGGATGTCTTGTTATTTAGTGGGATGTCTTGTTATTTAGAGGGATGTCTTGTTATTTAGAGAGATGTCTTGTTATTTAAAGGGATGTCTTAATATTTAGAGGGATGTCTTGTTATTTAGAGGGATGTCTTAATATTTAGAGGGATGTCTTGTTATTTGAAGGAATGTCTTAATATTTAGAGGGATGTCTTGTTATTTAGAGGGATGTCTTGTTATTTAGAGGGATGTCTTGTTTTTTAAAGGGTTGTCTTGTTATTTGGAGGGATGTCTTAATATTTAGAGGGATGTCTTGGTATTTAGAGGGATGTCTTGTTATTTAGAGGGATGTCTTGTTATTTAGAAGGATGTCTTCTTATTTGGAGGGAAGTCTTGTTATTTGGAGGAATGTCTTGTTATTTAGAGGGATATCTTGTTATTTGGAGGGATGTCTTGTTATTTAGAGGGATGTCTTGCTATTTAGAGGGATGTCTTTTTATTTGGAGGGATGTCTTGTTATTTAGAGGGATGTCTTGTTATTTAGAGGAATGTCTTGTTATTTGAAAGGGATGTCTTGTTATTTAGAGGGACGTCTTGTTATTTAGTGGGATGTCTTGTTATTTAGAGGGATGTCTTGTTATTTAGAGAGATGTCTTGTTATTTAAAGGGATGTCTTAATATTTAGAGGGATGTCTTGTTTTTTAGTGGGATGTCTTGTTATTTAGAGGGATGTCTTGTTATTTGGAGAGATGTCTTTTTATTTAGAGGGATGTCTTGTTTTTTAGAGTGTTGTCTTGTTATTTGGAGGGATGTCTTAATATTTAGAGGGATGTCTTGTTATTTAGAGGGATGTCTTGTTATTTAGAGAGATGTCTTGTTATTTAAAGGGATGTCTTGTTATTTAAAGGGATGTCTTAATATTTAGAGGGATGTCTTGTTATTTAGAGGGATGTCTTGTTATTTAGAGGGATGTCTTAATATTTAGAGGGATGTCTTGTTATTAAGAGGGATGTCTTATAATTTAGAGGGATGTCTTGTTATTTGGAGGTATGTCTTGTTATTTAGAGGGATGTCTTGTTATTTAGAGGGATGTCTTGGTATTTGGAGGGATGTCTAGTTATTTAGAGGGATGACTTTTTATTTAGAGGGATGTCTTGTTATTTAGAGGGATGTCTTGGTATTTGGAGGGATGTCTAGTTATTTAGAGGGATGTCATTTTATTTAGAGGGATGTCTTGTTATTTAGAGGGATGTCTTGTTATTTAGAGGGATGTCATGTTATTTGAAGGGATGTCTTAATATTTAGAGGGATGTCTTGCTATTTTGAGGGATTTCTTGTTATTTGGAGGAATGTCTTGTTATTTAGAGGGATGTCTTGTTATTTAGAGGAATGTCTTGTTATTTAAAAGGGATGTCTTGTTATTTAAGGGGATGTCTTGTTATTTAGTGGGATGTCTTGTTATTTAGAGGGATGTCTTGTTATTTAGAGAGATGTCTTGTTATTTAAAGGGATGTCTTAATATTTAGAGGGATGTCTTGTTATTTAGAGGGATGTCTTAATATTTAGAGGGATGTCTTGTTATTTGAAGGAATGTCTTAATATTTAGAGGGATGTCTTGTTATTTAGAGGGATGTCTTGTTATTTAGAGGGATGTCTTGTTTTTTAAAGGGTTGTCTTGTTATTTGGAGGGATGTCTTAATATTTAGAGGGATGTCTTGGTATTTAGAGGGATGTCTTGTTATTTAGAGGGATGTCTTGTTATTTAGAAGGATGTCTTCTTATTTGGAGGGAAGTCTTGTTATTTGGAGGAATGTCTTGTTATTTAGAGGGATATCTTGTTATTTGGAGGGATGTCTTGTTATTTAGAGGGATGTCTTGCTATTTAGAGGGATGTCTTTTTATTTGGAGGGATGTCTTGTTATTTAGAGGGATGTCTTGTTATTTAGAGGAATGTCTTGTTATTTGAAAGGGATGTCTTGTTATTTAGAGGGACGTCTTGTTATTTAGTGGGATGTCTTGTTATTTAGAGGGATGTCTTGTTATTTAGAGAGATGTCTTGTTATTTAAAGGGATGTCTTAATATTTAGAGGGATGTCTTGTTTTTTAGTGGGATGTCTTGTTATTTAGAGGGATGTCTTGTTATTTGGAGAGATGTCTTTTTATTTAGAGGGATGTCTTGTTTTTTAGAGTGTTGTCTTGTTATTTGGAGGGATGTCTTAATATTTAGAGGGATGTCTTGTTATTTAGAGGGATGTCTTGTTATTTAGAGAGATGTCTTGTTATTTAAAGGGATGTCTTGTTATTTAAAGGGATGTCTTAATATTTAGAGGGATGTCTTGTTATTTAGAGGGATGTCTTGTTATTTAGAGAGATGTCTTGTTATTTAAAAGGATGTCTTAATATTTAGAGGAATGTCTTGTTATTTAGAGGGATGTCTTAATATTTAGAGGGATGTCTTGTTATTTGAAGGGATGTCTTAATATTTAGAGGGATGTCTTGTTATTTAGAGGGATGTCTTGTTATTTAGAGGGATGTCTTGTTTTTTAAAGGGTTGTCTTGTTATTTGGAGGGATGTCTTAATATTTAGAGGGATGTCTTGGTATTTATAGGGATGTCTTGTTATTTAGAGGGATGTCTTGTTATTTAGAGGGATGTCTTCTTATTTGGAGGGAAGTCTTGTTATTTGGAGGAATGTCTTGTTATTTAGAGGGATATCTTGTTATTTGGAGGGATGTCTTGTTATTTAGAGGGATGTCTTGCTATTTAGAGGGATGTCTTTTTATTTGGAGGGATGTCTTGTTATTTAGAGGGATGTCTTGTTATTTAGAGGAATGTCTTGTTATTTAAAAGGGATGTCTTGTTATTTAGAGGGACGTCTTGTTATTTAGTGGGATGTCTTGTTATTTAGAGGGATGTCTTGTTATTTAGAGAGATGTCTTGTTATTTAAAGGGATGTCTTAATATTTAGAGGGATGTCTTGTTATTTAGAGGGATGTCTTAATATTTAGAGGGATGTCTTGTTATTTGGAGGGATGTCTTAATATTTAGAGGGATGTCTTGTTATTAAGAGGGATGTCTTGTTATTTAGAGGGATGTCTTGTTTTTTAAAGGGTTTTCTTGTTATTTGGAGGGATGTCTTGATATTTAGAGGGATGTCTTGGTATTTGGAGGGATGTCTTGTTATTTAGAGGGATGTCTTAATATTTAGCGGAATGTCTAGTTTATTAGAGGGATGTCTTGTTATTTAGAGGGATGTCTTGTTATTTAGAGGGATGTCTTAATATTTGGAGGGATGTCTTGTTATTTAGAGGGATGTTTTAATATTTAGAGGGATGTCTTGTTTTTTAGTGGGATGTCTTGTTATTTAGAGGGATGTCTTGTTATTTAGAGGTTTTTTTTGTTTTTTAGAGGGTTGTCTTGTTATTTGGAGGGATGTCTTGTTATTTAGATTGATGTCTTGTTATTTAGAGGGATGTCTTGTTATTTGAAGGGATGTCTTAATATTTAGAGAGATGTCTTGTTATTTAGAGGGATGTCTTGTTATTTAGAGGGATGTCTTGTTATTTAGAGGGATGTCTTCATATTTGGAGGGATGTCTTCATATTTGGAGGGATGTCTTGTTATTTAGAGGGATGTCTTGTTATTTAGAGGGATGTCTTGTTATTTAGAGGGATGTCTTGTTATTTAGAGGGATGTCTTGTTATTTAGAGGGATGTCTTGTTATTTGAAGGGATGTCTTAATATTTAGAGAGATGTCTTGTTATTTAGAGGGATGTCTTGTTATTTAGAGGGATGTCTTGTTATTTAGAGGGATGTCTTCATATTTGGAGGGATGTCTTCATATTTGGAGGGATGTCTTGTTATTTAGAGGGATGTCTTATTATTTGGAGGGATGCTTGTTATTAAGAGGGATGTCTTATAATTTAGAGGGATGTCTTGTTATTTAGAGGTATGTCTTGTTATTTAGAGGGATGTCTTGTTATTTAGAGGGATGTCTTGGTATTTGGAGGGATGTCTAGTTATTTAGAGGGATGTCTTTTTATTTAGAGGGATGTCTTGTTATTTAGAGGGATGTCTTGGTATTTGGAGGGATGTCTAGTTATTTAGAGGGATGTCTTTTTATTTAGAGGGATGTCTTGTTATTTAGAGGGATGTCTTGTTATTTAGAGGGATGTCATGTTATTTGAAGGGATGTCTTAATATTTAGAGGGATGTCTTGCTATTTTGAGGGATTTCTTGTTATTTGGAGGGATGTCTTGTTATTTAGAGGGATGTCTTGTTATTTAGAGGAATGTCTTGTTATTTAAAAGGGATGTCTTGTTATTTAGAGGGATGTCTTGTTATTTAGTGGGATGTCTTGTTATTTAGAGGGATGTCTTGTTATTTAGAGAGATGTCTTGTTATTTAAAGGGATGTCTTAATATTTAGAGGGATGTCTTGTTATTTAGAGGGATGTATTAATATTTAGAGGGATGTCTTGTTATTTGGAGGGATGTCTTAATATTTAGAGGGATGTCTTGTTATTTAGAGGGATGTCTTGTTATTTTGAAAGATGTCTTGTTATTTAAAGGGATGTCTTAATATTTAGAGGGATGTCTTGTTATTTAGAGGGATGTCTTAATATTTAGAGGGATGTCTTGTTATTTGAAGGGATGTCTTAATATTTAGAGGGATGTCTTGTTATTTAGAGGGATGTCTTGTTATTTAGAGGGATGTCTTGTTTTTTAAAGGGTTGTCTTGTTATTTGGAGGGATGTCTTAATATTTAGAGGGATGTCTTGGTATTTAGAGGGATGTCTTGTTATTTAGAGGGATGTCTTGTTATTTAGAAGGATGTCTTCTTATTTGGAGGGAAGTCTTGTTATTTGGAGGAATGTCTTGTTATTTTGAGGGATATCTTGTTATTTGGAGGGATGTCTTGTTATTTAGAGGGATGTCTTGCTATTTAGAGGGATGTCTTTTTATTTGGAGGGATGTCTTGTTATTTAGAGGGATGTCTTGTTATTTAGAGGAATGTCTTGTTATTTAAAAGGGATGTCTTGTTATTTAGAGGGACGTCTTGTTATTTAGTGGGATGTCTTGTTATTTAGAGGGATGTCTTGTTATTTAGAGAGATGTCTGGTTATTTAAAGGGATGTCTTAATATTTAGAGGGATGTCTTGTTATTTAGAGGGATGTCTTAATATTTAGAAGGATGTCTTGTTATTTGGAGGGATGTCTTAATATTTAGAGGGATGTCTTGTTATTTAGAGGGATGTCTTGATATTTAGAGGGATGTCTTGTTTTTTAACGGGATGTCTTGTTATTTAGAGGGATGTCTTGTTATTTGGAGAGATGTCTTTTTATTTAGAGGGATGTCTTGTTTTTTAGAGGGTTGTCTTGTTATTTGGAGGGTTGTCTTGTAATTTAGATGGGATGTCTTGTTATTTAGAGGGATGTCTTAATATTTAGCGGAATGTCTTGTTTAGTAGAGGGATGTTTTGCTATTTAGAGGGATGTCTTTTTATTTGGAGGGATGTCTTGTTATTTAGAGGGATGTCTTGTTATTTAGAGGAATGTCTTGTTATTTAAAAGGGATGTCTTGTTATTTAGAGGGATGTCTTGTTATTTAGTGGGATGTCTTGTTATTTAGAGAAATGTCTTGTTATTTAAAGGGATGTCTTAATATTTAGAGGGATGTCTTGTTATTTAGAGGGATGTCTTAATATTTAGCGGAATGTCTTGTTTATTAGAGGGATGTCTTGTTATTTAGAGGGATGTCTTTTTATTTGGAGGGATGTCTTGTTATTTAGAGGGGTGTCTTGTTATTTAGAGGAATGTCTTGTTATTTAAAAGGGATGTCTTGTTATTTAGAGGGATGTCTTGTTATTTAGTGGGATGTCTTGTTATTTAGAGAGATGTCTTGTTATTTAAAGGGATGTCTTAATATTTAGAGGGATGTCTTGTTATTTAGAGGGATGTCTTAATATTTAGCGGAATGTCTTGTTTATTAGAGGGATGTCTTGCTATTTAGAGGGATGTCTTTTTATTTGGAGGGATGTCTTGTTATTTAGAGGGATGTCTTGTTATTTAGAGGAATGTCTTGTTATTTAAAAGGGATGTCTTGTTATTTAGAGGGATGTCTTGTTATTTAGTGGGATGTCTTGTTATTTAGAGGGATGTCTTGTTATTTAGAGAGATGTCTTGTTATTTAAAGGGATGTCTTAATATTTAGAGGGATGTCTTGTTATTTAGAGGGATGTCTTAATATTTAGAGGGATGTCTTGTTATTTGAAGGGATGTCTTAATATTTAGAGAAATGTCTTGTTATTTAGAGGGATGTCTTGTTATTTAGAGGGATGTCTTGTTTTTTAAAGGGTTGTCTTGTTATTTGAAGGGATGTCTTAATATTTAGAGGGATGTCTTGTTATTTAGAGGGATGTCTTGTTATTTAGAGGGATGTCTTAATATTTAGCGGAATGTCTAGTTTATTAGAGAGATGTCTTGTTATTTAGAGGGATGTCTTGTTATTTAGAGGGATGTCTTGTTTTTTAGAGGGTTGTCTTGTTATTTGGAGGGATGTCTTGTTTTTTAGAGGGTTGTGTTGTAATTTAGATGGGATGTCTTGTTATTTAGAGGGATGTCTTGTTATTTACAGGTATGTCTTGTTATTTAGAGGGATGTCTTAATATTTAGAGGAATGTCTTGTTATATAGATGGATGTCTTGTTATTTAGAGGGATGTCTTGATATTTAGAGGGATGTCTTGTTTTTTAGAGAGATGTCTTGTTATTTAGAGGGTTTTTTTTGTTTTTTAGAGGGTTGTCTTGTTATTTGGAGGGATGTCTTGTTATTTAGATTGATGTCTTAATATTTAGAGGGATGTCTTGTTTTTTAGAGGGATGTCTTGTTATTTAGAGGGATGTCTTGTTATTTAGAGGGATGTCTTGTTATTTAGAGGGATGTCTTGTTATTTAGAGGGATGTCTTGTTATTTGAAGGGATGTCTTAATATTTAGAGAGATGTCTTGTTATTTAGAGGGATGTCTTGTTATTTAGAGGGATGTCTTGTTATTTAGAGGGATGTCTTCATATTTGGAGGGATGTCTTGTTATTTAGAGGGATGTCTTAATATTTAGAGGGATGTCTTGTTTTTTAGTGGGATGTCTTGTTATTTAGAGGGATGTCTTGTTATTTGGAGAGATGTCTTTTTATTTAGAGGGATGTCTTGTTTTTTAGAGGGTTGTCTTGTTATTTGGAGGGATATCTTGTTTTTTAGAGGGTTGTCTTGGTATTTAGAGGGATGTCTTGTTATTTAGAGGGATGTCTTGTTATTTAGAGGGATGTCTTCTTATTTGGAGGGAAGTCTTGTTATTTGGAGGAATGTCTTGTTATTTAGAGGGATATCTTGTTATTTGGAGGAATGTCTTGTTATTTAGAGGGATGTCTTGCTATTTAGAGGGATGTCTTTTTATTTGGAGGGATGTCTTGTTATTTAGAGGAATGTCTTGTTATTTAGAGGAATGTCTTGTTATTTAAAAGGGATGTCTTGTTATTTAGAGGGACGTCTTGTTATTTAGTGGGATGTCTTGTTATTTAGAGGGATGTCTTGTTATTTAGAGAGATGTCTTGTTATTTAAAGGGATGTCTTAATATTTAGAGGGATGTCTTGTTATTTAGAGGGATGTCTTAATATTTAGAGGGATGTCTTGTTATTTGGAGGGATGTCTTAATATTTAGAGGGATGTCTTGTTATTTAGAGGGATGTCTTGTTATTTAGAGGGATGTCTTGTTTTTTAAAGGGTTGTCTTGTTATTTGGAGGGATGTCTTAATATTTAGAGGGATGTCTTGGTATTTGGAGGGATGTCTTGTTATTTAGAGGGATGTCTTAATATTTAGCGGAATGTCTAGTTTATTAGAGGGATGTCTTGTTATTTAGAGGGATGTCTTGTTATTTAGAGGGATTTCATAATATTTGGAGGGATGTCTTGTTATTTAGAGGGATGTCTTATTTGTACAACCTTGTACAAACTTGTACACACTTGTACAAACTTGTACACACTTGTACAACCTTGTACACACTTGTTCAACCTTGTACACACTTGTACAAGCTTGTACACACTTGTACAACCTTGTACACACTTGTACAACCATGTACACAATTGTAAAACCTTGTACACACTTGTACATTCTTGTACAAACTTGTACTTACTTGTACAACCTTGTACAAACTTGTACACACTTGTACAAACATTTACATCCTTGTATACATTTGTACACCCTTGTACACACTTGTACAACCTTGTACAAACCTGTACACCCTTGTACACACTTGTACAAGCTTGTACACGATTGTACACCCTTGTACACACTTGTGCACCCTTGTACACACTTGTACACCCTTGTACACACATGTACAACCTTTTACAAACTTGTACACACTTGTACAAACTTGTACATTCTTGTACATACTTGTACACCCTTGTAAACACTTGTACAATCTTTCACAAACCTGTACACCCTTGTACACACTTGTACAAGCTTGTACACACTTGTACAAGCTTGTACACACTTGTACAAGCTTGTACACACTTGTACACCCTTGTACAAACTTGTGCACCCTTGTACACTTTTGTACACCCTTGTATACATTTGTACAAACTTGTACAAACTTGTACACACTTGTACAAACTTGTACACACTTGTACAAACTTGTACACCCTTGTACACACTTGTACAACCTTGTACACACTTGTACAACCTTGTACAAACCTGTACACCCTTGTACACACTTGTACAAGCTTGTACACGATTGTACACTCTTGTACACACTTGTGCAACCTTGTACACACTTGTACAACCTTGTACACACTTGTACAACCTTGTACACACTTGTTCAAGCTTGTACACACTTGTACAACCTTGTACACACTTGTACACCCTTGTACACACTTGTACAACCTTTTACAAACTTGTACACACTTGTACAAAATTGTACATTCTTGTACATACTTGTACACCCTTGTACACACTTGTACAACCTTGTACAAACCTGTACACCCTTGTACACACTTGTACAAGCTTGTACACACTTGTACAAACTTGTACACACTTGTACACCCTTGTACAAACTTGTGCACCCTTGTACACTTTTGTACACCCTTGTACACATTTGTACAACCTTGTACAAACTTGTACACACTTGTACAAACTTGTACACACTTGTACAAACTTGTGTACACTTGTACAACCTAGTACACACTTGTACAACCTTGTACACACTTGTACAACCTTGTACACACTTGTACAACCTTGTACACACTTGTACAACCTCGTACACACTTGTACAACCTTTTACAAACTTGTACACACTTGTACAAAATTGTACATTCTTGTACATACTTGTACACCCTTGTACACACTTGTACAACCTTGTACAAACCTGTACACCCTTGTACACACTTGTACAAGCTTGTACACACTTGTACAAGCTTGTACACACTTGTACACCCTTATACAAACTTGTGCACCCTTGTACACTTTTGTACACCCTTGTACACATTTGTACAACCTTGTACAAACTTGTACACACTTGTACAAACTTGTACACACTTGTACAACCTTGTACACACTTGTACAACCTTGTACACACTTGTACAACCTCGTACACACTTGTACAACCTTGTACACACATGTACAACCTTGTACACAATTGTAAAACCTTGTACACACTTGTACAACCATGTACACACTTGTACACCCTTGTACACACTTGTACAAAATTTTACATTCTTGTACATACTTGTACACCCTTGTACACACTTGTACAACCTTGTACAAACCTGTACACCCTTGTACACACTTGTACAAGCTTGTACACACTTGTACAAGCTTGTACACACTTGTACAAGCTTGTACACACTTGTACACCCTTGTACAAACTTGTGCACCCTTGAACACTTTTGTACACCCTTGTACACATTTGTACAACCTTGTACAAACTTAAACACACTTGTACAAACATGTACACACTTGAACAACCTTGTACACACTTGTACAACCTTGTACACACTTGTACAAGCTTGTACACACTTGTACAACCTTGTACACACTTGTACAACCTTGTACACACTTGTACAAGCTTGTACACACTTGTACAACCTTGTACACACTTGTACAACCTTTTACACAATTGTAAAACCTTGTACACACTTGTACATTCTTGTACAAACTTGTACTTACTTGTACAACCTTGTACAAACTTGTACACACTTGTACAAACTTTTACATCCTTGTATACATTTGTACACCCTTGTACACACTTGTACAACCTTGTACAAACCTGTACACCCTTGTACACACTTGTACAAGCTTGTACACGATTGTACACCCTTGTACACACTTGTGCACCCTTGTACACACTTGTTCACCCTTGTACACACTTGTACAACCTTTTACAAACTTGTACAACCTTTTACAAACTTGTACACACTTGTACAAACTTGTACATTCTTGTACATACTTGTACACCCTTGTAAACACTTGTACAACCTTGTACAAACTTGTGCACCCTTGTACACTTTTGTACACCCTTGTATACATTTGTACAAACTTGTACAAACTTGTACACACTTGTACAAACTTGTACACACTTGTACAAACTTGTACACCCTTGTACACACTTGTACAACCTTGTACACACTTGTACAACCTTGTACAAACCTGTACACCCTTGTACACACTTGTACAAGCTTGTACACGATTGTACACTCTTGTACACACTTGTGCAACCTTGTACACACTTGTACAACCTTGTACACACTTGTACAACCTTGTACACACTTGTTCAAGCTTGTACACACTTGTACAACCTTGTACACACTTGTACACCCTTGTACACACTTGTACAACCATTTACAAACTTGTACACACTTGTACAAAATTGTACATTCTTGTACATACTTGTACACCCTTGTACACACTTGTACAACCTTGTACAAACCTGTACACCCTTGTACACACTTGTACAAGCTTGTACACACTTGTACAAGCTTGTACACACTTGTACACCCTTGTACAAACTTGTGCACCCTTGTACACTTTTGTACACCCTTGTACACATTTGTACAACCTTGTACAAACTTGTACACACTTGTACAAACTTGTACACACTTGTACAAACTTGTGTACACTTGTACAACCTTGTACACACTTGTACAACCTTGTACACACTGGTACAACCTTGTACACACTTGTACAACCTTGTACACACTTGTACAACCTTGTACACAATTGTAAAACCTTGTACACACTTGTACAACCTTGTACAAACTTGTACACACTTGTACAAACTTGTACACCCTTGTACAAACTTTTACACATCGTTCACACTTGTACAGCCCTTGTACAAACTTGTACATCCTTGTACACACTTGTACAACCTTGTACAACCTTGAACATCCTTGTACACAATTGTACACCCTTGTACACACTTGTACAACCTTGTACACACTTGTACAACCTTGAACAGACTTGTACAGCCTTGTACACAATTGTACAACCTTGTACACACTTGTACAACCTTGTACACACTTGTACAACCTTGTACACAATTGTACAGCCTTGTACACACTTGTACAACCTTGTACACACTTGTACAGCCTTGTACACAATTGTACAACCTTGTACACACTTGTACAACCTTGTACACACTTGTACAACCTTGTACACAATTGTACAGCCTTGTACACACTTGTACAACCTTGTACACACTTGTACAACCTTGTAAAAACTTGTACACCCTTGTACACACTTGTACAAACTTGTACAACCTTGTACACACTTGTACAGCCTTGTACAACCTTGTACAACCTTGTACACACTTGTACAGCCTTGTAAAAACTTGTACACCCTTGTACACACATGTACAACATTGTACACAACTTGTACAACCTTGTACACACTTGTACAACCTTGTAAAACTTGTACACATTTGTACACACTTGTACACCCTTGTACACACTTGTAAAACCTTGTACAAACTTATACAATCTTGTACACACTTGTACAACCCAGTACACACTTGTACAATCTTGTACAAACTTGTACTCCCTTGTACAAACTTGTACATCCTTGTACACACTTGTACAACCTTGTACAAACTTGTACAAACTTGTACAAACTTGTACATCCTTGTACACGATTGTACACCCTTGTACACACTTGTACAACCTTGTACACACTTGTACAACCTGACACACAATTGTACAACCTTGTACACACTTGTACAACCTTGTACACACTTGTACAACCTTGTACACACTTGTACAGCCTTGTACACAATTGTACAACCTTGTACACACTTGTACAACCTTGTACACACTTGTACAACCTTGTACACAATTGTACAGCCTTGTACACAATTGTACAACCTTGTACACACTTGTACAGCCTTGTACACACTTGTACAGCCTTGTACAAAATTGTACAGCCTTGTACACAATTGTACAACCTTGTACACACTTGTACAACCTTGTACACCCTTGTACAAACTTGTACACACTTGTACAGCCTTGTACACACTTGTACAGCCTTGTACACACTTGTACACACTTTTATTTATCGTACACACTTGTACACCCTTGTACAAACTTGTACATCCTTGTACACACTTGTACAACCTTGTACAAACTTGTACAAACTTGTACATCCTTGTACACGATTTTACACCCTTGTACACACTTGTACAACCTTGTAAAAACTTGTACAACCTTGTACACACTTGTACACCCTTGTACACACTTTTACAACCTTGTACACACTTGTACAACCTTGTACACACTTGTACAACCTTGTACACACTTGTACAACTTGTACACACTTGTACAACCTTGTACACACTTGTACAACCTTGTACACACTTGTACAACCTTGTACACACTTGTACAACCTTGTACACACTTGTACAACCTTGTACACACTTGTACAACCTTGTACACACTTGTACAACCTTGTACACACTTGTACAACCATGTAAAAACTTGTACAACCTTGTACACACTTGTACACCCTTGTACACACTTGTACAAGCTTGTACACACTTGTACAACCTTGTACACACTTGTACACCCTTGTACACACTTGTACAACCTTGTACAAACCTGTACACCCTTGTACACACTTGTACAAGCTTGTACACACTTGTACAAGCTTGTACACACTTGTACACCTTTGTTCAAACTTGTGCACCCTTGTACACTTTTGTACACCCTTGTACACATTTGTACAACCTTGTACAAACTTGTACACACTTGTACAAACTTGTACACACTTGTACAACCTTGTTCAAACTTTTACAACCTTGTACACACTTGTACAAGCTTGTACACACTTGTACAAGTTGTACACACTTGTACAACCTTGTACACACTTGTACAACCTTGTACACACTTGTACAACCTTGTACACACTTGTACAACCTTGTACACACTTGTACAACCTTGTACACACTTGTACAACCTTGTACAAACTTGTACACACTTGTACAAACTTTTACATCCTTGTACACATTTGTACACCCTTGTACACACTTGTACAACCTTGTACAACCTTGTACAAACCTGTACACCCTTGTACACACTTGTACAAGCTTGTACACGATTGTACACCCTTGTACACACTTGTGCACCCTTGTACAAACTTGTACATCCTTGTACACACTTGTAAAACCTTGTACAAACTTGTACAAACTTGTACAAACTTGTACAAACTTGTACATCCTTGTACACGATAGTACAACCTTGTACACACTTGTACAACCTTGTACACACTTGTACAACCTGATACACAATTGTACAACCTTGTACACACTTGTACAACCTTGTACACACTTGTACAACCTTGTACACACTTGTACAACCTTGTAAACACTTGTACAACCTTGTACACACTTGTACAACCTTGTAAACACTTGTACAACCTTGTACACACTTGTACAGCCTTGTACACAATTGTACAACCTTGTACACACTTGTACAACCTTGTACACACTTGTACAACCTTGTACACAATTGTACAGCCTTGTACACACTTGTACAACCTTGTACACACTTGTACAGCCTTGTACAAAATTGTAAAACCTTGTACACACTTGTACAGCCTTGTACACAATTGTACAACCTTGTACACACTTGAACAACCTTGTACACCCTTGTACAAACTTTTACACATCGTACACACTTGTACATCCTTGTACAAACTTGTACATCCTTGTACACACTTGTACAACCTTGTACACACTTGTACAATCTTGTACACACTTGTACAGCCTTGTACACAATTGTACAACCTTGTACACACTTGTACAGCCTTGTACACAATTGTACAACCTTGTACACACTTGTACAACCTTGTACACCCTTGTACACACTTTTACTTATCGTACACACTTGTACACCCTTGTACAAACTTGTACATCCTTGTACACACTTGTACAACCTTGTACAAACTTGTACAAACTTGTACATCCTTGTACACGATTTTACCGCCTTGTAGACACTTGTACAACCTTGTGAAAACTTGTACAACCTTGTACACACTTGTACACCCTTGTACACACTTGTACAAGCTTGTACACACTTGTACAACCTTGTACACACTTGTACACCCTTGTACACACATGTATAACCTTGTACACAACTTGTACAACCTTGTACACACTTGTACAACCTTGTAAAACTTGTACACCCTTGTACAAACTTGTACACCCCTGTACACACTTGTACACATTTGTACACACTTGTACACCCTTGTACACACTTGTACAACCTTGTACAAACTTATACAATCTTGTACACACTTGTACAACCCAGTACACAACTTGTACAACCTTGTACACACTTGTACAACCTTGTAAAACTTGTACACCCTTGTACAAACTTGTACACCCCTGTACACACTTGTACACATTTGTACACACTTGTACACCCTTGTACACACTTGTACAACCTTGTACAAACTTATACAATCTTGTACACACTTGTACAACCCAGTACACACTTGTACAATCTTGTACAAACTTGCACATCCTTGTACACGATTGTACACCCTTGTACACACTTGTACAACCTTGTACACACTTGTACAACCTTGTACACAATTGTACAACCTTGTACACACTTGTACAACCTTGTACACACTTGCACAACTTTGTACACACTTGTACAGTCTTGTACACAATTGTACAACCTTGTACACACTTGTACAACCTTGTACACACTTGTACAACCTTGTACACAATTGTACAGCCTTGTACACACTTGTACAACCTTGTACACACTTGTACAGCCTTGTACACAATTGTACAACCTTGTACACACTTGTACAACCTTGTACACACTTGTACAACCTTGTACACAATTGTACAGCCTTGTACACACTTGTACAACCTTGTACACACTTGTACAACCTTGTTAAAACTTGTACACCCTTGTACACACTTGTACAACCTTGTACAACCTTGTACACACTTGTACAGCCTTGTACACAATTGTACAACCTTGTACACACTTGTACAACCTTGTACACAATTGTACAACCTCGTACACACTTGTACAACCTTGTACACACTTGTACAACCTTGTACATACTTGTACAACCTTGTACACACTTGTACAACCTTGTACACACTTGTACAACCTTTTACACACTTGTACAGCCTTGTACACAATTGTACAACCTTGTACACACTTGTACAGCCTTGTACACAATTGTACAACCTTGTACACACTTGTACAACCTTGTACACACTTGTACAACCTTGTACACAATTGTAGAGCCTTGTACACACTTGTACAACCTTGTACACACTTGTACAGCCTTGTAAAAACTTGTACACCCTTGTACACACATGTACAACATTGTACACAACTTGTACAACCTTGTACACACTTGTACAACCTTGTAAAACTTGTACACATTTGTACACACTTGTACACCCTTGTACACACTTGTAAAACCTTGTACAAACTTATACAATCTTGTACACACTTGTACAACCCAGTACACACTTGTACAATCTTGTACAACCCAGTACACACTTGTACAATCTTGTACAAACTTGTACTCCCTTGTACAAACTTGTACATCCTTGTACACACTTGTACAACCTTGTACAAACTTGTACAAACTTGTACAAACTTGTACATCCTTGTACACGATTGTACACCCTTGTACACACTTGTACAACCTTGTACACACTTGTACAACCTGACACACAATTGTACAACCTTGTACACACTTGTACAACCTTGTACACACTTGTACAAACTTGTACACACTTGTACAGCCTTGTACACAATTGTACAACCTTGTACACACTTGTACAACCTTGTACACACTTGTACAACCTTGTACACACTTGTACAGCCTTGTACACACTTGTACAGCCTTGTACAAAATTGTACAGCCTTGTACACAATTGTACAACCTTGTACACACTTGTACAACCTTGTACACCCTTGTACAAACTTGTACACACTTGTACAGCCTTGTACACACTTGTACAGCCTTGTACACACTTGTACACACTTTTATTTATCGTACACACTTGTACACCCTTGTACAAACTTGTACATCCTTGTACACACTTGTACAACCTTGTACAAACTTGTACAAACTTGTACATCCTTGTACACGATTTTACACCCTTGTACACACTTGTACAACCTTGTAAAAACTTGTACAACCTTGTACACACTTGTACACCCTTGTACACACTTTTACAACCTTGTACACACTTGTACAACCTTGTACACACTTGTACAACCTTGTACACACTTGTACAACCTTGTACACACTTGTACAACCTTGTACACACTTGTACAACCTTGTACACACTTGTACAACCTTGTACACACTTGTACAACCTTGTACACACTTGTACAACCTTGTACACACTTGTACAACCTTGTACACACTTGTACAACCATGTAAAAACTTGTACAACCTTGTACACACTTGTACACCCTTGTACACACTTGTACAAGCTTGTACACACTTGTACAACCTTGTACACACTTGTACACCCTTGTACACACTTGTACAACCTTGTACAAACCTGTACACCCTTGTACACACTTGTACAAGCTTGTACACACTTGTACAAGCTTGTACACACTTGTACACCTTTGTTCAAACTTGTGCACCCTTGTACACTTTTGTACACCCTTGTACACATTTGTACAACCTTGTACAAACTTGTACACACTTGTACAAACTTGTACACACTTGTACAACCTTGTTCAAACTTTTACAACCTTGTACACACTTGTACAAGCTTGTACACACTTGTACAAGTTGTACACACTTGTACAACCTTGTACACACTTGTACAACCTTGTACACACTTGTACAACCTTGTACACACTTGTACAACCTTGTACACAATTGTAAAACCTTGTACACACTTGTACAACCTTGTACAAACTTGTACACACTTGTACAAACTTTTACATCCTTGTACACATTTGTACACCCTTGTACACACTTGTACAACCTTGTACAACCTTGTACAAACCTGTACACCCTTGTACACACTTGTACAAGCTTGTACACGATTGTACACCCTTGTACACACTTGTGCACCCTTGTACAAACTTGTACATCCTTGTACACACTTGTAAAACCTTGTACAAACTTGTACAAACTTGTACAAACTTGTACATCCTTGTACACGATAGTACAACCTTGTACACACTTGTACAACCTTGTACACACTTGTACAACCTGATACACAATTGTACAACCTTGTACACACTTGTACAACCTTGTACACACTTGTACAACCTTGTACACACTTGTACAACCTTGTAAACACTTGTACAACCTTGTACACACTTGTACAACCTTGTAAACACTTGTACAACCTTGTACACACTTGTACAGCCTTGTACACAATTGTACAACCTTGTACACACTTGTACAACCTTGTACACACTTGTACAACCTTGTACACAATTGTACAGCCTTGTACACACTTGTACAACCTTGTACACACTTGTACAACCTTGTACACACTTGTACAACCTTGTACACAATTGTAGAGCCTTGTACACACTTGTACAACCTTGTACACACTTGTACAGCCTTGTAAAAACTTGTACACCCTTGTACACACATGTACAACATTGTACACAACTTGTACAACCTTGTACACACTTGTACAACCTTGTAAAACTTGTACACATTTGTACACACTTGTACACCCTTGTACACACTTGTAAAACCTTGTACAAACTTATACAATCTTGTACACACTTGTACAACCCAGTACACACTTGTACAATCTTGTACAACCCAGTACACACTTGTACAATCTTGTACAAACTTGTACTCCCTTGTACAAACTTGTACATCCTTGTACACACTTGTACAACCTTGTACAAACTTGTACAAACTTGTACAAACTTGTACATCCTTGTACACGATTGTACACCCTTGTACACACTTGTACAACCTTGTACACACTTGTACAACCTGACACACAATTGTACAACCTTGTACACACTTGTACAACCTTGTACACACTTGTACAAACTTGTACACACTTGTACAGCCTTGTACACAATTGTACAACCTTGTACACACTTGTACAACCTTGTACACACTTGTACAACCTTGTACACACTTGTACAGCCTTGTACAAACTTGTACAGCCTTGTACAAAATTGTACAGCCTTGTACACAATTGTACAACCTTGTACACACTTGTACAACCTTGTACACCCTTGTACAAACTTGTACACACTTGTACAGCCTTGTACACACTTGTACAGCCTTGTACACACTTGTACACACTTTTATTTATCGTACACACTTGTACACCCTTGTACAAACTTGTACATCCTTGTACACACTTGTACAACCTTGTACAAACTTGTACAAACTTGTACATCCTTGTACACGATTTTACACCCTTGTACACACTTGTACAACCTTGTAAAAACTTGTACAACCTTGTACACACTTGTACACCCTTGTACACACTTTTACAACCTTGTACACACTTGTACAACCTTGTACACACTTGTACAACCTTGTACACACTTGTACAACCTTGTACACACTTGTACAACCTTGTACACACTTGTACAACCTTGTACACACTTGTACAACCTTGTACACACTTGTACAACCTTGTACACACTTGTACAACCTTGTACACACTTGTACAACCATGTAAAAACTTGTACAACCTTGTACACACTTGTACACCCTTGTACACACTTGTACAAGCTTGTACACACTTGTACAACCTTGTACACACTTGTACACCCTTGTACACACTTGTACAACCTTGTACAAACCTGTACACCCTTGTACACACTTGTACAAGCTTGTACACACTTGTACAAGCTTGTACACACTTGTACACCTTTGTTCAAACTTGTGCACCCTTGTACACTTTTGTACACCCTTGTACACATTTGTACAACCTTGTACAAACTTGTACACACTTGTACAAACTTGTACACACTTGTACAACCTTGTTCAAACTTTTACAACCTTGTACACACTTGTACAAGCTTGTACACACTTGTACAAGTTGTACACACTTGTACAACCTTGTACACACTTGTACAACCTTGTACACACTTGTACAACCTTGTACACACTTGTACAACCTTGTACACAATTGTAAAACCTTGTACACACTTGTACAACCTTGTACAAACTTGTACACACTTGTACAAACTTTTACATCCTTGTACACATTTGTACACCCTTGTACACACTTGTACAACCTTGTACAACCTTGTACAAACCTGTACACCCTTGTACACACTTGTACAAGCTTGTACACGATTGTACACCCTTGTACACACTTGTGCACCCTTGTACAAACTTGTACATCCTTGTACACACTTGTAAAACCTTGTACAAACTTGTACAAACTTGTACAAACTTGTACATCCTTGTACACGATAGTACAACCTTGTACACACTTGTACAACCTTGTACACACTTGTACAACCTGATACACAATTGTACAACCTTGTACACACTTGTACAACCTTGTACACACTTGTACAACCTTGTACACACTTGTACAACCTTGTAAACACTTGTACAACCTTGTACACACTTGTACAACCTTGTAAACACTTGTACAACCTTGTACACACTTGTACAGCCTTGTACACAATTGTACAACCTTGTACACACTTGTACAACCTTGTACACACTTGTACAACCTTGTACACAATTGTACAGCCTTGTACACACTTGTACAACCTTGTACACACTTGTACAGCCTTGTACAAAATTGTAAAACCTTGTACACACTTGTACAGCCTTGTACACAATTGTACAACCTTGTACACACTTGAACAACCTTGTACACCCTTGTACAAACTTTTACACATCGTACACACTTGTACATCCTTGTACAAACTTGTACATCCTTGTACACACTTGTACAACCTTGTACACACTTGTACAATCTTGTACACACTTGTACAGCCTTGTACACAATTGTACAACCTTGTACACACTTGTACAGCCTTGTACACAATTGTACAACCTTGTACACACTTGTACAACCTTGTACACCCTTGTACACACTTTTACTTATCGTACACACTTGTACACCCTTGTACAAACTTGTACATCCTTGTACACACTTGTACAACCTTGTACAAACTTGTACAAACTTGTACATCCTTGTACACGATTTTACCGCCTTGTACACACTTGTACAACCTTGTGAAAACTTGTACAATCTTGTACACACTTGTACAACCCAGTACACACTTGTACAATCTTGTACAAACTTGTACTCCCTTGTACAAACTTGTACATCCTTGTACACACTTGTACAACCTTGTACAAACTTGTTCAAACTTGTACAAACTTGTACATCCTTGTACACGATTGTACACCCTTGTACACACTTGTACAACCTTGTACACACTTGTACAACCTGACACACAATTGTACAACCTTGTACACACTTGTACAACCTTGTACACACTTGTACAACCTTGTACACACTTGTACAGCCTTGTACACAATTGTACAACCTTGTACACACTTGTACAACCTTGTACACACTTGTACAACCTTGTACACAATTGTACAGCCTTGTACACAATTGTACAACCTTGTACACACTTGTACAGCCTTGTACACACTTGTACAGCCTTGTACAAAATTGTACAGCCTTGTACACAATTGTACAACCTTGTACACACTTGTACAACCTTGTACACCCTTGTACAAACTTGTACACACTTGTACAGCCTTGTACACACTTGTACAGCCTTGTACACACTTGTACACACTTTTATTTATCGTACACACTTGTACACCCTTGTACAAACTTGTACATCCTTGTACACACTTGTACAACCTTGTACAAACTTGTACAAACTTGTACATCCTTGTACACGATTTTACACCCTTGTACACACTTGTACAACCTTGTAAAAACTTGTACAACCTTGTACACACTTGTACACCCTTGTACACACTTTTACAACCTTGTACACACTTGTACAACCTTGTACACACTTGTACAACCTTGTACACACTTGTACAACTTGTACACACTTGTACAACCTTGTACACACTTGTACAACCTTGTACACACTTGTACAACCTTGTACACACTTGTACAACCTTGTACACACTTGTACAACCTTGTACACACTTGTACAACCTTGTACACACTTGTACAACCTTGTACACACTTGTACAACCTTGTACACACTTGTACAACCATGTAAAAACTTGTACAACCTTGTACACACTTGTACACCCTTGTACACACTTGTACAAGCTTGTACACACTTGTACAACCTTGTACACACTTGTACACCCTTGTACACACTTGTACAACCTTGTACAAACCTGTACACCCTTGTACACACTTGTACAAGCTTGTACACACTTGTACAAGCTTGTACACACTTGTACACCTTTGTTCAAACTTGTGCACCCTTGTACACTTTTGTACACCCTTGTACACATTTGTACAACCTTGTACAAACTTGTACACACTTGTACAGCCTTGTACACAATTGTACAACCTTGTACACACTTGTACAACCTTGTACACACTTGTACAACCTTGTACACAATTGTACAGCCTTGTACACAATTGTACAACCTTGTACACACTTGTACAGCCTTGTACACACTTGTACAGCCTTGTACAAAATTGTACAGCCTTGTACACAATTGTACAACCTTGTACACACTTGTACAACCTTGTACACCCTTGTACAAACTTGTACACACTTGTACAGCCTTGTACACACTTGTACAGCCTTGTACACACTTGTACACACTTTTATTTATCGTACACACTTGTACACCCTTGTACAAACTTGTACATCCTTGTACACACTTGTACAACCTTGTACAAACTTGTACAAACTTGTACATCCTTGTACACGATTTTACACCCTTGTACACACTTGTACAACCTTGTAAAAACTTGTACAACCTTGTACACACTTGTACACCCTTGTACACACTTTTACAACCTTGTACACACTTGTACAACCTTGTACACACTTGTACAACCTTGTACACACTTGTACAACTTGTACACACTTGTACAACCTTGTACACACTTGTACAACCTTGTACACACTTGTACAACCTTGTACACACTTGTACAACCTTGTACACACTTGTACAACCTTGTACACACTTGTACAACCTTGTACACACTTGTACAACCTTGTACACACTTGTACAACCATGTAAAAACTTGTACAACCTTGTACACACTTGTACACCCTTGTACACACTTGTACAAGCTTGTACACACTTGTACAACCTTGTACACACTTGTACACCCTTGTACACACTTGTACAACCTTGTACAAACCTGTACACCCTTGTACACACTTGTACAATCTTGTACACACTTGTACAAGCTTGTACACACTTGTACACCTTTGTTCAAACTTGTGCACCCTTGTACACTTTTGTACACCCTTGTACACATTTGTACAACCTTGTACAAACTTGTACACACTTGTACAAACTTGTACACACTTGTACAACCTTGTTCAAACTTTTACAACCTTGTACACACTTGTACAAGCTTGTACACACTTGTACAAGTTGTACACACTTGTACAACCTTGTACACACTTGTACAACCTTGTACACACTTGTACAACCTTGTACACACTTGTACAACCTTGTACACAATTGTAAAACCTTGTACACACTTGTACAACCTTGTACAAACTTGTACACACTTGTACAAACTTTTACATCCTTGTACACATTTGTACACCCTTGTACACACTTGTACAACCTTGTACAACCTTGTACAAACCTGTACACCCTTGTACACACTTGTACAAGCTTGTACACGATTGTACACCCTTGTACACACTTGTGCACCCTTGTACAAACTTGTACATCCTTGTACACACTTGTAAAACCTTGTACAAACTTGTACAAACTTGTACAAACTTGTACATCCTTGTACACGATAGTACAACCTTGTACACACTTGTACAACCTTGTACACACTTGTACAACCTGATACACAATTGTACAACCTTGTACACACTTGTACAACCTTGTACACACTTGTACAACCTTGTACACACTTGTACAACCTTGTAAACACTTGTACAACCTTGTACACACTTGTACAACCTTGTAAACACTTGTACAACCTTGTACACACTTGTACAGCCTTGTACACAATTGTACAACCTTGTACACACTTGTACAACCTTGTACACACTTGTACAACCTTGTACACAATTGTACAGCCTTGTACACACTTGTACAACCTTGTACACACTTGTACAGCCTTGTACAAAATTGTAAAACCTTGTACACACTTGTACAGCCTTGTACACAATTGTACAACCTTGTACACACTTGAACAACCTTGTACACCCTTGTACAAACTTTTACACATCGTACACACTTGTACATCCTTGTACAAACTTGTACATCCTTGTACACACTTGTACAACCTTGTACACACTTGTACAATCTTGTACACACTTGTACAGCCTTGTACACAATTGTACAACCTTGTACACACTTGTACAGCCTTGTACACAATTGTACAACCTTGTACACACTTGTACAACCTTGTACACCCTTGTACACACTTTTACTTATCGTACACACTTGTACACCCTTGTACAAACTTGTACATCCTTGTACACACTTGTACAACCTTGTACAAACTTGTACAAACTTGTACATCCTTGTACACGATTTTACCGCCTTGTACACACTTGTACAACCTTGTGAAAACTTGTACAACCTTGTACACACTTGTACACCCTTGTACACACTTGTACAAGCTTGTACACACTTGTACAACCTTGTACACACTTGTACACCCTTGTACACACATGTATAACCTTGTACACAACTTGTACAACCTTGTACACACTTGTACAACCTTGTAAAACTTGTACACCCTTGTACAAACTTGTACACCCCTGTACACACTTGTACACATTTGTACACACTTGTACACCCTTGTACACACTTGTACAACCTTGTACAAACTTATACAATCTTGTACACACTTGTACAACCCAGTACACAACTTGTACAACCTTGTACACACTTGTACAACCTTGTAAAACTTGTACACCCTTGTACAAACTTGTACACCCCTGTACACACTTGTACACATTTGTACACACTTGTACACCCTTGTACACACTTGTACAACCTTGTACAAACTTATACAATGTTGTACACACTTGTACAACCCAGTACACACTTGTACAATCTTGTACAAACTTGTACATCCTTGTACACGATTGTACACCCTTGTACACACTTGTACAACCTTGTACACCCTTGTACAACCTTGTACACAATTGTACAACCTTGTACACACTTGTACAACCTTGTACACACTTGCACAACTTTGTACACACTTGTACAGTCTTGTACACAATTGTACAACCTTGTACACACTTGTACAACCTTGTACACACTTGTACAACCTTGTACACAATTGTACAGCCTTGTACACACTTGTACAACCTTGTACACACTTGTACAGCCTTGTACACAATTGTACAACCTTGTACACACTTGTACAACCTTGTACACACTTGTACAACCTTGTACACAATTGTACAGCCTTGTACACACTTGTACAACCTTGTACACACTTGTACAACCTTGTACACACTTGTACAACCTTGTTAAAACTTGTACACCCTTGTACACACTTGTACAACCTTGTACAACCTTGTACACACTTGTACAGCCTTGTACACAATTGTACAACCTTGTACACACTTGTACAACCTTGTACACAATTGTACAACCTCGTACACACTTGTACAACCTTGTACACACTTGTACAACCTTGTACATACTTGTACAAACTTGTACACACTTGTACAACCTTGTACACACTTGTACAACCTTTTACACACTTGTACAGCCTTGTACACAATTGTACAACCTTGTACACACTTGTACAGCCTTGTACACAATTGTACAACCTTGTACACACTTGTACAACCTTGTACACACTTGTACAACCTTGTACACAATTGTAGAGCCTTGTACACACTTGTACAACCTTGTACACACTTGTACAGCCTTGTACAAAATTGTACAACCTTGTACACACTTGTACAGCCTTGTACACAATTGTACAACCTTGTACACACTTGTACAAACTTGTACACCCTTGTACAAACTTTTACACATCGTACACACTTGTACAGCCCTTGTACAAACTTGTACATCCTTGTACACACTTGTACAACCTTGTACACACTTTTACATCCTTGTACACAATTGTACACCCTTGTACACACTTGTACAACCTTGTACACACTTGTACAACCTTTAACACACTTGTACAGCCTTGTACACAATTGTACAACCTTGTACACACTTGTACAACCTTGTACACACTTGTACAACCTTGTACACAATTGTACAGCCTTGTACACACTTGTACAACCTTGTACACACTTGTACAGCCTTGTACACAATTGTACAACCTTGTACACACTTGTACAACCTTGTACACACTTGTACAACTTTGTACACAATTGTACAGCCTTGTACACACTTGTAAAACCTTGTACACACTTGTACAACCTTGTAAAAACTTGTACACCCTTGTACACACTTGTACAACTTGTACAACCTTGTACACACTTGTACAGCCTTGTACAACCTTGTACAACCTTGTACACACTTGTACAGCCTTGTTAAAACTTGTACACCCTTGTACACACATGTACAACCTTGTACACAACTTGTACAACCTTGTACACACTTGTACAACCTTGTAAAACTTGTACACATTTGTACACACTTGTACACCCTTGTACACACTTGTACAACCTTGTACAAACTTATACAATCTTGTACACACTTGTACAACCCAGTACACACTTGTACAATCTTGTACAAACTTGTACTCCCTTGTACAAACTTGTACATCCTTGTACACACTTGTACAACCTTGTACAAACTTGTACAAACTTGTAAAAACTTGTACATCCTTGTACACGATTGTACACCCTTGTACACACTTGTACAACCTTGTACACACTTGTACAACCTGACACACAATTGTACAACCTTGTACACACTTGTACAACCTTGTACACACTTGTACAACCTTGTACACACTTGTCCAACCTTGTACACACTTGTACAACCTTGTACACACTTGTACAACCTTGTACACACTTGTACAACCTTGTACACACTTGTACAGCCTTGTACACAATTGTACAACCTTGTACACACTTGTACAACCTTGTACACACTTGTACAACCTTGTACACAATTGTACAGCCTTGTACACAATTGTACAACCTTGTACACACTTGTACAGCCTTGTACACACTTGTACAGCCTTGTACACACTTGTACAGCCTTGTACACACTTGTACAGCCTTGTACAAAATTGTACAGCCTTGTACACAATTGTACAACCTTGTACACACTTGTACAACCTTGTACACCCTTGTACAAACTTTTACACATCGTACACACTTGTACACCCTTGTACAAACTTGTACATCCTTGTACAAACTTGTACAAACTTGTACATCCTTGTACACGATTTTTCACCCTTGTACACACCTGTACAACCTTGTACACACTTGTACAACCTTGTACACACTTGTACAACCTTGTACACAATTGTACAACCTTGTACACACTTGTACAACCTTATACACACTTGTACAAACTTGTACACACTTGTACAACCTTGTAAACACTTGTACAACCTTGTACACACTTGTACAACCTTGTACACACTTGTACAACCTTGTACACACTTGTACAACCTTGTACACACTTGTACAACCTTGTACACTCTTGTACAACCTTGTACACACTTGTACAACCTTGTACACACTTGTACAACCTTGTACACACTTGTACAACCATGTAAAAACTTGTACAACCTTGTACACACTTGTACACCCTTGTACACACTTGTACAAGCTTGTACACACTTGTACAACCTTGTACACACTTGTACACCCTTGTACACACTTGTACAACCTTGTACAAACCTGTACACCCTTGTACACACTTGTACATGCTTGTACACACTTGTACAAGCTTGTATACACTTGTACACCTTTGTTCAAATTTGTGAACCCTTGTACACTTTTGTACACCCTTGTACACATTTGTACAACCTTGTACAAACTTGTACACACTTGTACAAACTTGTACATACTTGTACAACCTTGTACAAACTTGTACAACCTTGTACACACTTGTACAACGTTGTACACACTTGTACAAGTTGTACACACTTGTACAACCTTGTACACACTTGTACAACCTTGTACACACTTGTACAACCTTGTACACAATTGTAAAACCTTGTACACACTTGTACAACCTTGTACAAACTTGTACACACTTGTACAAACTTTTACATCCTTGTACACATTTGTACACCCTTGTACACACTTGTACAACCTTGTACAACCTTGTACACACCTGTACACCCTTGTACACACTTGTACAAGCTTGTACACGATTGTACACCCTTGTACACACTTGTGCACCCTTGTACAAACTTGTACATCCTTGTACACACTTGTACAACCTTGTACAAACTTGTACAAACTTGTACATCCTTGTACACGATTGTACACCCTTGTACACACTTGTACAACCTTGTACACACTTGTACAACCTGATACACAATTGTACAACCTTGTACACACTTGTACAACCTTGTACACACTTGTACAACCTTGTACACACTTGTACAACCTTGTACACACTTGTACAACCTTGTACACACTTGTACAGCCTTGTACACAATTGTACAACCTTGTACACACTTGTACAACCTTGTACACACTTGTACAACCTTGTACACAATTGTACAGCCTTGTACACACTTGTACAACCTTGTACACACTTGTACAGCCTTGTACAAAATTGTACAACCTTGTACACACTTGTACAGCCTTGTACACAATTGTACAACCTTGTACACACTTGTACAACCTTGTACACCCTTGTACAAACTTTTACACATCGTACACACTTGTACACTCTTGTACAAACTTGTACATCCTTGTACACACTTGTACAACCTTGTACACACTTGTACAATCTTGTACACACTTGTACAATCTTGTACACACTTGTACAGCCTTGTACACAATTGTACAACCTTGTACAGCCTTGTACACAATTGTACATCCTTGTACACGATTTTACACCCTTGTACACACTTGTACAACCTTGTAAAAACTTGTACAACCTTGTACACACTTGTACACCCTTGTACACACTTGTACAAACTTGTACACACTTGTACAACCTTGTACACACTTGTACACCCTTGTACACACATGTACAACCTTGTACACAACTTGTACAACCTTGTACACACTTGTACAACCTTGTAAAACTTGTACACCCTTTTACAAACTTGTACACCCCTGTACACACTTGTACACATTTGTACACACTTGTACACCCTTGTACACACTTGTACAAACTTATACAATCTTGTACACACTTGTACAACCCAGTACACAACTTGTACAACCTTGTACACACTTGTACAACCTTGTAAAACTTGTACACCCTTGTACAAACTTGTACACCCCTGTACACACTTGTACACATTTGTACACACTTGTACACCCTTGTACACACTTGTACAACCTTGTACAAACTTATACAATCTTGTACACACTTGTACAACCCAGTACAACACTTGTAAAATCTTGTACAAACTTGTACATCATTGTACACGATTGTACACCCTTGTACACACTTGTACAACCTTGTACACACTTGTACAACCTTGTACACAATTGTACAACCTTGTACACACTTGTACAACCTTGTACACACTTGTACAACCTTGTACACACTTGCACAACTTTGTACACACTTGTACAGTCTTGTACACAATTGTACAACCTTGTACACACTTGTACAAACTTGTACATCCTTGTACACGATTTTTCACCCTTGTACACACTTGTACAACCTTGTACACACTTGTACAACCTTGTACACAATTGTACAGCCTTGTACACACTTGTACAACCTTGTACACACTTGTACAGCCTTGTACACAATTGTACAACCTTGTACACACATGTACAACCTTGTACACACTTGTACAACCTTGTACACAATTGTACAGCCTTGTACACACTTGTACAACCTTGTACACACTTGTACAACCTTGTAAAAACTTGTACACCCTTGTACACACTTGTACAAACTTGTACAACCTTGTACAAACTTGTACATCCTTGTACACGATTTTTCACCCTTGTACACACTTGTACAACCTTGTACAAACTTGTACATCCTTGTACACACTTGTACAACCTTGTACAAACTTGTACAAACTTGTACATCCTTGTACACGATTTTTCACCCTTGTACACACTTGTACAACCTTGTACACACTTGTACACCCTTGTACACACTTGTACAACCTTGTACACACTTGTACAACCTTGTACACACTTGTACAACCTTGTACACACTTGTACAACCTTGTACACACTTGTACAACCTTGTACACACTTGTATAACCTTGTACACACTTGTACAACCTTGTACACACTTGTACAACCTTGTACACACTTGTACAACCTTGTACACACTTGTACAACCTTGTACACACTTGTACAACCTTGTACACACTTGTACAACCTTGTACACACTTGTACAACCTTGTAAAAACTTGTACAACCATGTAAAAACTTGTACACCCTTGTACACACTTGTACAAGCTTGTACACACTTGTACAACCTTGTACACACTTGTACACCCTTGTACACACTTGTACAACCTTGTACAAACCTGTACACCTTTGTACACACTTGTACATGCTTGTACACACTTGTACAAGCTTGTATACACTTGTACACCTTTGTTCAAATTTGTGAACCCTTGTACACTTTTGTACACCCTTGTACACATTTGTACAACCTTGTACAAACTTGTACACACTTGTACAAACTTGTAAACACTTGTACAACCTTGTACAAACTTGTACAACCTTGTACACACTTGTACAACGTTGTACACACTTGTACAAGTTGTACACACTTGTACAACCTTGTACACACTTGTACAGACTTGTACACACTTGTACAACCTTGTACACAATTGTAAAACCTTGTACACACTTGTACAACCTTGTACAAACTTGTACACACTTGTACAAACTTTTACATCCTTGTACACATTTGTACACCCTTGTACACACTTGTACAACCTTGTACAACCTTGTACAAACCTGTACACCCTTGTACACACTTGTACAAGCTTGTACACGATTGTACACCCTTGTACACACTTGTGCACCCTTGTACAAACTTGTACATCCTTGTACACACTTGTACAACCTTGTACAAACTTGTACAAACTTGTACAAACTTGTACATCCTTGTACGAGATTGAACACCCTTGTACACACTTGTACAACCTTGTACACACTTGTACAACCTGATACACAATTGTACAACCTTGTACACACTTGTACAACCTTGTACACACTTGTACAACCTTGTACACACTTGTACAACCTTGTACACACTTGTACAACCTTGTACACACTTGTACAACCTTGTACACACTTGTACAACCTGATACACAATTGTACAACCTTGTACACACTTGTACAACCTTGTACACACTTGTACAACCTTGTACACACTTGTACAACCTTGTACACACTTGTACAGCCTTGTACACAATTGTACAACCTTGTACACACTTGTACAACCTTGTACACACTTTTACAACCTTGTACACAATTGTACAGCCTTGTACACACTTGTACAACCTTGTACACACTTGTACAGCCTTGTACAAAATTGTACAACCTTGTACACACTTGTACAGCCTTGTACACAATTGTACAACCTTGTACACACTTGTACAACCTTGTACACCCTTGTACAAACTTTTACACATCGTACACACTTGTACACCCTTGTACAAACTTGTACATCCTTGTACACACTTGTACAACCTTGTACACACTTGTACAATCTTGTACACACTTGTACAATCTTGTACACACTTGTACAGCCTTGTACACAATTGTACAACCT